>NC_134585.1:65867649-66100149 GCF_037038515.1 Microtus pennsylvanicus
TATTCAGCCTATTATAAATTTTATTGAAATAAGGTCTTGTTAGCTACCCAGGGAAGCTTTGCACTAGCAAGCCTTCTGTTTCGGCTCACCACCTGGCCAGTGCCATAGGTCTCTGTGAGGGTAAGCTAAACAACATATTTTATACATTAATTTAATTAGAATTGCACATGGTGAGCATATTTTAAATTTTAAAAATGTAACTGCTAAAAATATTCAAATCAGTAAAGCAAACCAAAATGATGCGTTAATTTCCTTATTTTTCATAATTAATTTTTTAAAACCCACTGACAAGTATGGATGAGGACATTTTTGCATGCATTTTAAGAACCCACAGATAACACTTTAATTTAATAAATATTATTCAACATTATTTTAATTTTTTATTTGGAATTCTAATGTGGAAGTGCTGCTTCAAGTTTCCATGTAAATCAGAACATCTGCTCCAAATGGAGTAAGAGATGTTTTATTCTGAGGCAAGTGTTAGTGACCATGGCAGATAGCATGGTTTGAAGTTACTGTGAAGGGCATGTTCTCCTGACACATGATAAACACAAAAAAGAGACCATTGTCAGCCACCGTATTTATCACATATGCTTGAGGGGACAGCTGGTAGGCAGCTTGTGGCAGAACAGGAGATTGTTTTTTGTAGGCATCTTACTTTAGATTCTTAGCCTTGTGGTTGATGGAAACTATAGTCTGCTGATGTTTTCAAGACTTTCACAAAGTCCTTCCTATGACCTATAGAGATTTTAAGTCAGATAAAGGAGTTGGTAGCAAATGGATATTAACAGAACCAAGAAATACAGCCCAAGATAATTTTTATCTCAGTTTTTGAGATGTGGTCTCCTGTACCCCATGCTGACCTTGAATGAATTCATGGCAGGGTCAAGTCAGGTCTCGGGACCTGATCCTCCTGGAGCTCCATCCCAGATGTTGAAATTGCAGATGTGCTCACCATGTCTATTTATTTTGTCTCTTAGTAACAAAAGCCTATTTCTCAAATGTGGTGAGGTCTTAAAGAGCCAAGCATCTGCAGATGCTCTGCCTGGATGCAGCTTCCATGGAAACCTCAGATCAGGGTGTGTGCAAAGTACACTGACCCTGTCTAAACTTAGATCAGTTTTCTGCTGCAGTTTTTATCAGATTTATTTCCAATAATTATTTAGTCACTTAAAGGATATTATTTTCTTTTCTTCCTCCTTTCTTTCTCTCTTTCCTCCTTTCTTTCTTTCTCTCTCTCTCTTTCTTTCTTTCTTTCTTTCTTTCTTTCTTTCTTTCTTTCTTATTTATTTATTTCTGGTTTTCTGAGACAGGGTTTCTCTGTGTAGCTTTGGAACCTGTCCTGGAACTTGCTCTGTAGAACAGCCCAGGCTGGCCTACAACTCACAGAGATCTGCCTGTCTCTTCGCCCAAGAGCTGTTATGGAACGGCATGCACCACCACCACCCAGAAAAGAGTATTTATATGTAAATTGAGAAATAACTCTAGAATAAGATATTATTGAGTCTTTGATAAATCAATTCATTCCAATGCCTTTTGAGATTTTGTAATAAACAAATGACTCTTCTCACTATAAGGCTACTTGCAAAAAGGAAAACCTCTGGGTATCATAAATATCACTGTAAGAAGGACTTGTATTATAAAAAGTACAATAAGAATGACAATGAAAGCATTATGCATATTTAGAGGAAATGGATGGCTTACCATCTTTAACAGTCAAATTTTCATAAAAATTGTGGCTTTTGTGCAGACACTTTAAAGCCAGGAGAATGGAATTCTAAAGAGAGGGATGGCTGCGTTCAGACAATGCTGTGGGCAGGTCTGTGGAGAGTGGCTGTAACAGAGATTTCATCTTAGGCAAAGCTCTCTTGTCTCCTTTCCTTCCTTATTTTAGCCCATAAAATGTATTCCATACGTGCAGACATTAAAAGCTGGAAGAGAGAATATGTATTAGACACTTTAAGACAGCTGTTCCTCACCTCATATAATACTTTCCTGATCCATGCATTTTCCCTTACAGCTGGGCAAAATTGTACTATGTATGGATGCTGTGTTTTCCTTCTTTGGTAGTTATTCAGGCTGGTTTTATTTCCTTACTGTTGTGAATACAGAAGCCAAAGAACAAGGATGAGCCGTCTTGTGGACATCTCCAGCAGTGGCATAGCTGGGTCACAGGTAGTTCTGCTTTGGACTTTCTGAGAAACATCCACAGTGATTTTCACAGTAGTTACCCAGTTTACACTTGTAGAACTAGTGGGCCAAGCAGTGATTTAATGAATACAGTTTCTGTGTGGTTATTTCGGGGAAAAGCTAACCAAGCGGCCAGGATGAACAAGCAGCCCCCTCCTTGCAACATCCATCAGAGTAAACTTTTCTTGTCACCGACATCCTTGCAGGAATTTGTTGTTCAAAGTTTTCTCCATTAAAGCCTTTTTAACTGAGGTGAGAGGAGATCTCAAAATGGTTTTAATGTCTACTGTGATGATGCCTGGGGCTCATTTTAAAGCATTTTACTGTTTTTTGTTTCTGGTTTTGAGAACTATCTGTTCACTCAGATCATTCATTGATTGGCAGTTTCAAGTTAAAAGTATCTAATTTTGTAAAAAAAAAAAAGGAGGAAATCAGTGTAGATATGAGTCTACAAGAGGGTAAGGTGAATAAAAAGCAACTAAAAGTAGATCTACAAAAGAACCTCAGGACATAGACACATAAGTGCTGCAGAGATACCTGCCGTCTATGCTCAATGTTGCTCTATCTACAATAGTCAGGAAATACAAACCCTGGATATCCATAATTGAGTGATCTTGAGTGATAGAATGGAGCTTTATTAGGGCAGAAAGAAACTGAACTTAGGAAATTTACAGGTAAACTGATGGAACTGGAAAACAATTACACTGAGTGAGGTAACTCAGACTCTGAAAGACAAGCATAGCATATTCTCTTTTATATGTGGATCCTAACATCAGACCTTCACAGATCTGTGAGCCCAATATGAGCTGCCTGTGGAATCCAGGACAATAGAAAGGAAATAGAAGAAGGTTGTCAATGGAAGGGATAGAATCCAGATCATATGAAGGGGAAAGTGGAATAACTAGGAAAGAGATTTGAATAAGGAAGGAGAGGGGAGGGCAGAGCACAGGAGAAGCTGGGAGAGGAATAATTGACACTAAGGAAGTGTGAAAAGGCCATATGGTGACTTGAAAATTTCATGTTTCTGAAACAAATAAATATTTATGTGCGTGTTTTCATGCATGTATGTGTATGTGAGTGACAGCAGGTGGGTGTGTATGTGTGTGTGTGTTTTATTGGAGTTTTCATACAGAGGAATAATGCTCCTTTAAAAAGTTATAGGTTGTAAAATGGAAAACCAAGTGCCTACTGTGGGAAACTTCCCCTCACACTGTTGATCAGGGGAGTTCTGAAGACCTAGGCTCCATGTGTCTTTGTTATTACAAGATACCCTGAACCTTGACTGCAAGGCCCTATGGCTGAAGACACCACACAGTTTTGCTATAGGACATGAACAAATCAGGTTTATACTGTCAGAAAGTTTCTTCCCAGCTTGTTAGAATTCATCGAACTGGAGAGCTGTGTGTAGGCTGCTTGGAAAAGGAGGCCATCAACAGGCTTTTCCAACTGTGGACCCTGTGATCAGCAGTAGTAGCTGGCGTGTCCAGATATGCTCATGACTGCATTAGTTGAGCAGAAATTATGCTTCTTACCAATGGCTCTCTGGTTGGATCTAAGGTCTGTTCTGCAGGAAACACATTCCTGGTAAATCTGGCCCAGAACCCATGGTTATGACACAAAATGGGAAAGGGTAGAAATTAGGGACAGATAAGAAGGAGTTAGGGAAAGTAGTGGGAATGGATACATTTAATGTGTATTGTATACAATAAAGAATTTTCATAAATATAATACAATATGCGAAATGCTATAAACAATTTTGCTAATTTACAAGCAGTTTCACTAAAGAATAATAATTAATTTAAAGCAGAGAAATTTGGAAGTGACATGGACTAAATGTAGCATACTAAATTGGAAAATATTAGTGATTGTCTTCTTTATTACATGTGTGTTCTCAAAGAAATATGTATGGAATGAAAACCATAAATAACAGATGCTGAAAAGAATAAATGATAATACCATGACAGTCAAAACTTTAGGCACATAAGGAACACATCTTCTACGATTTAGCCCACAGCATTACAGATGTTGGAAGAAGTTTCTATTCTGCCTGGTCCCACACTCATTCAGTTCCAAAGAAGCACAGGCTTATATTAGTAGTAAATTGTTTGGTCTATTAGCTCATGTTTATTATTAACCTTCTCTTACAACTTAAATTAACCCATAATTCTTATCTATATTTAGCCATGTGGCTTGGTACCTTTTCTCAATAAGGCATTCTCATATTTCTTCCTCTGTATCTGGATTGTGACTGATTCTCTGCCTTTCCTCTTTCCAGAATTCTCCTAGTTTGGTCACCCCAGCTATTCTTTCTGACTGGCTACTGGCCAATCAGTGTTTTATTTCACCAATATGAGTGACAAATTTTTAAAGTGTACAAGAGCATTATTCCACAGCAATCAAAACTTTTAGTAATATTGGTAAAAAAAAAATTGAACACTGAAGGTCCTAGATATAGACCTAATACAAAAAGTAGTTAAATAAATATCCTGTTTCTACTTTATCAAACTAGATACAAAGATAAGTAGACAGACAAACAGATGATAGATAGATAGATAGATAGATAGATAGATAGATAGATAGATAGATAGATGTTAGACAGATGGCAGATTAGATAGAAGACAGATGATGGTAGATGATGATAGATAATAGATAAATGATAGATAGATAGACAGACAAAGAGACAGAATGATAAATAAATAATAGATAGGCAGAGAAATATATATCAAAAGGGAAGATAACAGAAGGTTTATGTTAGTTACATTCTGATAGTGTCTATTGTTTACTGTCTTGACAGATTACTTTTGACAACATTGACTGTGGATTAAGAGAATCTATATAGCTGCACATCTATGACTTAGAGCCCAGCTACTTTGTCTTTGTTTCATCAAGGGATGGTTTGTGCATATCCAGCATCAATTTTCTGCATAAAATACTGTTGTAAATTTGAGAGATTAATTTATCTTAGTTTAAATTTTTGATGGTTCAGGAAAAATAGTTTCCTGTAGAAGGAGACTGTGTTTTTGTTCCCCAGCCACCCAGACCCGAATAATCACACAGAAACTATATTAATTACAAAATTGTTTGGCCTGTTATCTCAAGGCTTCTTATTAACTAACTCTTACATCTTAAATTAACCCTTTCTATTATTTTATATTTTACCATGAGGCTCATGGTTTACTGGTAAGGTCTCTTTCCTTCAGCAGCTACATGGCATCTTCCTGACTCTGCCTTCTTTTTCCCAGCACTCAGTTTAGTTTTCCTGCCTATCTCAATTCTACCCTGCCAGAGGCCAAAGCAGCTTCTTTATTCATTAACCAAAGAAAGCAACACATATACAGAAGAACATCCCAAATCAGTTTCCTTAGGCTGTGGTGAACAAATTGCTAACTTGACCCTAAAACAATCCTTTCTGGTATATTTTTGAGTAAAATGCTGGATCTGAAATGAGCCTAGTATTTTTGTTGTTTTTGTAGCTTTGGTTAGTTTGATTGTATTTTGTTGTTGTTGTTGTTTTATCTTATTTTGTTTTGGTTGTTTGGGCTCATTTTTCTTTTTTTCTACTTTATTTGACTAGTCAATGAATTTCTTCATTGATATTTTGATATTTGATATTTTTATCCAGAACATATTGTTCCAGCATTCTTCCCTTTGTACCTTCAGGAAGTAACTCATCTCAGTCCACTATTCTGTCTTCTTCAAAACTTGTTCACACTCCTAAGCCAGAATGTATTCTGAAGAACAAAGTTACAATTCAAGGAGGGACTTATTCACAGATTATCTTCCTGTGTCATTTCTCTCTGGAGTGCAGTGGCACCAGACTGCCTGTGTCTAGTTAAGTTCCTGACCTTCATTGTTTGACTAAGGGAGGTAATCTAGTGTTCAACACAGGGGGTCCATTTGTAGTGCTACACCATACTTAGTGTGTATTAGGATGGGTTCATGACCACTAAAAAGAGGTCCCGAGAGCCTCTGTGGCCCTTCTAAAGACTGTAAAAACCCTACAGGCCTCACTGCACACCGCTCTACTATGCCACTTCAGACCAGGATACAGGCCTTGCTGGACTTTTACTCTGCATCACATTATTCTTAGAAATCCAGTTGTGCCCAGAACCTTGAGAAAATGAAACTTTTGCAAACTGACGTGTGAATGTGTTTTGCCACAACAGTCTAAACAAATACATTGGTGAGCTTTCTATACAACAGGAACAGATAGGGGATGATTAATTGGTGTGTAAAGTTGAGAACCTCTCTAAACAAACACCCAGGTCACATTTCCAAATGTGTTTTTCTCCCTATTAGCAAACGTCATCACAGTTGATTGAGATATACAAACAAAAAGGACAGAAAATGAACCAAGATGATAAATGAAAAAGAAACACCCAAGGAACAATGACAGCAGCAATGAAAAGGACTTTTATAAATCCTACTTTTTTAGTTATACACAGAATATCAGGAGCACCATCTGTCCACCAAAACTAATCCTACCTCAGATCTAGTTTTCTTCTTCATGTTTGGGTGTTCCTTCATTAAATTATATAACACCACCTTGCGGCAAATGTATAGGTTGCCTAAGTCCTTCTAGGATTTTGTTTAGCTTGACTGCCCTCTTTCTCACTAGGTTTCATTTAGAGTTGCGACTGTTACACAGAATTTTAATCTACCACTCTGGATGTTTGGTAATTTCATTTCTTCCATCTTGTGTTAAACCTAATGACTTATGGGAAAGTCACAGACAACCGCACTGTAACTAAGAAAGCAGTAAAAACAGTATGCAAGGTTGGCTCTCACTTATTCCCATCAAGGCAGTAAATATTGCTGCCTTCCCTGGCCATGCCCTTGTTGCCCTAAAAGGCTTCCTGCAAAAAATTTACATTTCAAAGCCCAGGAACCATCCTAGAGTTTAGTAGCATTGTCAAATGCTCTTTTCAAATCTCAACCTTAAAAAATCTGAGGAAGGAATTCTAGTAAGAGAAAGAAATGTTCCTCCCCTTCTAGTAATGAAGATGTTTTTAAAGCAAAGATTGAATATGATTTTCTAGATAGTAAAAATATAATGTGTTTTTTTTTTTTTTTGCCTTTTACATTAGGGTAACAATTTGGCAGTCACAAAGAAATCTTGGCCACATATCTGAAAACAGAAAACATGAACACTTGTAGCTGCCAGGTGTCTAATTTTCTGCTTGCCACACTAAGGTGTATGAACTAGGAACCTAGTCTATTTTGTATGACTTCAGCAAGCCACATCAGCTAAGTTGGAATTTTATGTGACCCTTTCATCCTTATAGATAACTATGGGCTTCCTGCCTTAGCCATATTTTATAAGGATCCAAAATACACATACTTCAGAGGAGAGAATGTGCCTGGAGAATGAATGACTTCCCTTATAAATTGTATCTATGAAAAATCACTGACCAGGTAACATTTGTAACAAAGGTTTCTAAAAAATAATCAGTTAAGGTGTTGTGTTAATTTACAGTCAGTTTTGGTTTCCTTACGAATATATCTCAGGCTGAAGAGATCACATTGTCAAGTACTGTGTGCAGGTCCAGAGCCTCACCTTCTGGTCACTCTGAGGAACAGAGTTGGGTTCTCATGCAATGTGACTCACGCTTTGATAAAACTGTCAGCAAAGATGTGAATGTGACCCCTGGACCGGAAGTCACACATATGCTGCCTTGTCAACTGTTTGTTATAATCATGACAGATGCTTAGTAAGAGAAAAAAGTCATGATGCCTCTTAAAGATGATCCATAACAGTATTGCAATGGAGACGCAAATGAGGAGGGAAAAATGTGCTCAATATCAACAAGTACCAGGATTATTTTTAAATTATAAACTGATTGGCCCAGTATCTCAGGCTCTTCTTGTTAACTAATTCTTATAACTTATATTAGCCCATAATTTTTTCTATGTTCTCCACACGGCTTGGTACATTTATCAGTGAGGCAGTCACATCTTGCTTTCTCTGCAGCTGGGTCAGACTGCAGACTGCAGAATCCTCTTCCCAGAATTCTCGTGTTCTCATTGCCACGCCTCTACTTCCTGCATGGTCACCTGAGTTATACTTTCTGCCTGGCTACCGGCCAAACAGCATTTTATTAAACCAAGCAACATTGCATGGGTAGAAACAGCTGGAGGCCAGAAAACATCTAGGGATTAAAGAAATCTCTGATTTACAAATGACACAGAACCCTGTAAAGATAAGTGCTGCTGAGCCAACAGAGCTAGAGGTTCACCCACCTTAGTTCTACAAGGACACAGATGGTGAAACAAAGTTCAGCCTAGTCCAGCAATAGGCTTAACCCTAATTCAAGCTGGGTCTCAGCAAGTCTCTGTCAGGTATTGTTATCTTAGTGACATACATAACTAACCTGAGGCTCTTCTGAGCAGCCTGTGCTTAATAACTGATTGGTTCAAATCAACTTCTAAAGTCCTTCCATTGCTTCCTGGTGTTGTTGTGATTTAGAGCAGCAGAGGAAGAAAATATCCTCATTACTTAGGGAACAATGTGAAGGTGCATCTGGAACAGATAGAGGGGTTGGGGAATGACTGTTCCTAAGGAAAGAAATCATTTGAGTAAATGTTTGAAACAGCTAACAATGCTGATTCCCCGAGCCATTAAGCATGAAAAGAGTTTATATGTCAGCTAGGAGTAAAAGTCAGCAAACCAGAGCTTGGTGTTTGATACCATACTGACTCTACTGAATGCTGAGTGAACCACAGTTTACCATCATTTTCAAAGTCCCGAACAAAGAAGGGCAAATCAGATTAATAATGAATTTGCAATTGACAAAAATCATTAGGCTACAGAGACGTTTCTGTGAATTCAGATCCCATCTGACATTCACCACATTATAGCTCATGCCGATGTAGATGCCAGCAATTAGCCCTGAGCTGCTGTGGCCCAGTTAGCCGAAACACAGATCAATTCTGCTATTATGAAGACAAAATCAGCACACCAAAATGCTTTCTTCGCACTGTCTAACATCATCCATATTGATGTTTTCTGTCAATATATAATAATACACTGTCACACATGATGGGACAGGAGGAACCGATTACATAGAAATTGTACTGGAATATGTTTTTAGACATTGTTTCTCAGCAACAGTGTAATCAAAGTGCTTATCGATTCAGAAACTGACTGCGTGTGCCCACATGATGCAGGAGGCAGCAGCATATGTTACTCATTCTCATTCATTTCACAGTTGTGTTTAAAGGTGTTGGTTAAAGGGAAAATATGTGATATTTATTTTTGGATTCCTCTCTTCTCTTCACTTCTTGGGCAAAACCCATAAAACCGTCAACGATTCTTCACCCTCTCTCTGCAAACACGGGTTTGGGTTTTCAATATTCGGTCACGAATAATCCTACATTCTTCAACTGTTTTCCCCACCCTCCTCTAAAATTATCATTTCTCCTCTCGATCTAGGCTTCTGGTATGGACTCCTAACCAATTTCTTCTGGTCTCACTGAATTTATCAAAACCAGTGTCTGGATGCTACACTTCTGATCAAAGAGAGGGAACTGTTTTCCATATCTATCTGGATAAGCCGCATCTCTGGGGTACTCCATAACGTGTTCCAAAGCTCAATCCTTCATTATACTCCTGACCACTTCCATTCAGGCCTGGTTTGTCACAAGCTACTCCATCTCCCGTGACTTTATTTTTCTTTGAACAGCCATTTTGCCATCCTAAGACCTTCAAGGAGACCTAGATCCCTCATATTTTCTTTTTAATGCCTTCTGTACACTACCAGGTCTGTGTTTCAGTTGAATCTTTATGATGGTTATGTTTAATTTTTAACTCAGTAAAATTCTAGAATCACCTGTGATTTAGGTATTTGGGCATGACTGTGGAAAATTTTCATAACTGGGTTAACTGGGATTAATTGAGGTTTGAAGAATTACAATGAATGTAGGTGGCATAATTTCATGGGCTTAACTCAGGATTGAGTTGAAGTGGGAGGTCCTTCTGTCTATGTGTTGCTTTTATTGGTTAATGAATAAAAAAACTGCCTTGGCCTGTTGATATGGAAGAACTTAGGTAGGTGTGGAAAACTAAACAATGCTGGGAGGAAGAAAGGCAATGTCAGAGAGAGAGCCATGGAGTTACTAGAGTCAGACATCCTGAAACTTTATTAGTAAACCACTGCCACGTGGCAATACACAGATTAATGGAGATGAGTTAAATTAAGATGTAAGAGTTACCAATAAGAAGCTAGAGCTAATGGGCCAAGCAGGGCTTTTAATAATACAGTTTCTGTATGATTATTTCAGGGCTAACTGGCTAGGAACAACCAAGCAGCCTCCCTCCAACATTGAGTGGAAAGGAAAAAAGCTGTTCAGCATATATACATTTGTGTCTGCTCTCTGCTCCTTAATGCCTTGGGTTCCTGCTCTTGTGACTTCCCCTCAGTGATGTGCTAAAACCTGAAAATTGAGGTGAAATAATCAGCATTATTTTAGCACAGTAACAGAAATAGAATGTATATCTGTTTATAAGTAGGCTGTTGGTTGTGAACTGCAACTTCAGTGATGTTTTATTTTGTATGTTTTATCTTCCTTTGTAGTTATGAAAATAACTATCTAAATATATTATTTTTAACTTATATTCCTATATCCCCCCCATGATGATAAATATCCATAACCCAATGAATGACCAAAATTCACCCACAATACCTCTTGGGGATCTGGGTGCTGTGTTCTCTAGACTGCTTTTTGTTGTCTGAGGGATTTGGCATCTTTAGGGAATTCTGAGAAAATTGAGACAATGGTCAAGTCCTGGGAAAACTAGTTATAATATTTGTTGCACAGTCTCTGTACAATGGAAAGTAGAAGGCTTCTCTGTAGTCCTGGCTAGGCTAGTATATGAAACTGGACCATCTCAGCCAGTAGCCTTCATGCTATTCAGGATGCAGAACTGTGAAGAAACTGTAAAGGAGGCACTCTGAGAGACTGGATTACCTGTGCCAACCATTTTCATTGGTATCCTGTTCCCTTCTCTTAGAACAAACAAACTCACAAAAGGTAGCGTACATATCTACATTAACATGAGTTTGAACTATGCATTGTACTCAGGCCAGCTGAAGACGACTTTGTTGTTGTTTGTTTGAGCAGGTAAAATATCCATCAGCTCTCTTGGAGTTTTGCAACTACAAAACTAGGTTTAATTTATTTCTTTATGTCTGTAGCCAGGATTTTCAGGGTTTTTTCCTAAACCAAACCTGATCTCTATCCAACTTGAATGAATCCACATAACCTCCTTCCCAGAGTAATCCATTTCTGATTTCCATTTTCAAGTTAAGGAATTCCTAAAGTATCTAGGCTGGATTAATTCAGCAGTCACTCATAAAATTCTGTGTCTCTCAGCAGCTCTCATTAGCTCATCAGCACCCAAAAAATTCAAAGTCAACAGGGCATCATACAGGATCCAGTCTCCCTATGGATTTTTCCTCTTTACATGGCTTTTTTCTTTAAAATCGCTTTACTCTTTGTTTAAAGACTTTATTAATTATAAGCTATTTACTTTTTTATATGACTGTCTATATCCATTTTCTTTTCTTTCCTATTAAGTCTACACACATTTGAAAACACACTATAATGTGTTTAGAGGATTTTTTTTTCCATCTGGACATGCTTTAATTTTCTACAGCTGCACACTCACACTCTTCTCTGATGCATGAGACAAACTTTAAACTGCTCAGGGGCTTTGCACTCATGGCCCTGGTGACTGGCTCAGTCCCAGCTTGGGTCTGTGAACGCCAAGCTTTATGCTCCTGTCTGATAAAAGTCGCATTCAACTGTTAACTGTGTCTAACTGCCCTAGATCTAGGAAGCCTGCACTGTGTCAGGTGTTTTTTGTTTCTGCTTAATGTACCACCTTTTTTTCTTCCAGTTATCTCAGGCCCTATGTGGAAATTCATGCCCTATGTTGGAACGCTTTCTCTTGGGCCATCAACCAGCTCCCAAATCATGACATTGCGGTTTCTTAGTAGTTATGAATGTTTAGCTTTATCCTAGGCTTGTTTCCAACTAGTTCTTAAATTTTTAACTTATTTCTCTTCATCTATCTTTTCCCCTGGGGCTTTTACCTTTTTTCCACTTCTGTATATCTTACTCTGTCTATCTGACTGGTGGCTGTCTGGCTGGTTAGTCCTGGGTGGCTCCCTCTCTAAATCTCTCCTTTCCTTCTCTGCCTATGTTTTCTCCTACTTATTCTCTCTACCTGCCAGCCCTACCCATTTTTGTCCTTCCTAGCTAATGGCTTTTTAGCTTTTTATTAAACTATTCAGATGGCTTAGGCAGGCAAAGTGAAACAAATGCAACACATATGTTGTAAAAACTATGTAACTAATAACTAATAGAGCACATCTTTCTATCATTTACAAAGGGGGCAGAAACAAATGTAACCCACTGTTATACTATTGAAGTAGTATACTGCAGCGGAAACAAATGTAACCCACTGTTACACTATTGAAGTAGTATACTGCAGCAGAAACAAATGTAACACATGTTTACATAGTTATATATTCCACAACACCCTGCCAGTAGCTAGTTATCAATATTCCAAACTTATCCCTCTCTGTTGCTCGTTCCCTTGGGTGTTTAGTATGTGAATGTGTGTTGTGTGTGGGTGCTTTGTTGAGAAAGAATATCAACGTAGCACAAGAATATCAATATAGCACTGGCTATACTACAGGCTGGTCTAGTAATATTGTTTCTATCTCCCAAGTGCTGGGATTAATGCTATGAACTTCGTCATTAGGAACGAGATTCAAAATTCTATCAAGTAAAATTCAGCATTATTTTACTATGGGAAGATTTCTACCATGTAAAAACGAGCCTTGTAAACACAAACATTTATTACTTAAAAACCCCCTTCTTCCAAAAACCATGGGAGGACCTTAGGTTGAAACACTGCTTCAAAATCCTCTGTTCTTAAATATTTTCACTGAAAACTTTGAGGTGATGCACATTTGGAAAAATGTTAATAACACCAAAAAAAATTGTATGAGATGTTCTTGGTTTGGCATAAATGTGTTCCATAGTATAAAAAATGTCTGTTCCTTACAAACAAGTTGGAGTTGGCCAGGGTTTTATAACAGGAAAGTAGTCTGTGAATATCTAATAATAAATATTGATAAATATATTCTTCCTCAGGATTAAGCATTTTTATTGAAAATAAAATTGCATTCATTTTTAAAACAAAAAATGCCAAAAATATCAACCTTGTTCTTTTTCCTTGTTGAAGACAAATACTTTTTTTTTTTTACTTTCTTTAAAAACAATCTTTACTATGTCAGAAGCATCAAAGAAAGCTGCATCCCTGCAAATTTTGATGAACTGGGAACATTCCAGACATGATTAATCCAGCAGGTTTCTCAACCTGGTGGAAAATATAGATTTCTTTTCTTCTACTCTGTAGACACCTGGGGTAACCAAGGTTGGAACCATCTGAGAACATGATAGCAGAGGAAGACTTTGCAGGGGTTCAGTAAGTCCTGAGACAAGCAGAGAAGGAATGTTGCATAGATAGCCCTCTAATTAAAGCATTTCCTTGTGCACCCTCCTACCCGACCTAATTACTCAGAGTGTGATGTGATTCTTTGCTGCCAATATCATAAATTTGACTTCCCTAACTTAATGAGGGGGAGGATGGTCAGGCAGTTTTCATCATGACCAGAAATAACTTGGATGTGAGCTCCACTATGCCAACTCCTCCACAGCAGCTGGGGCTCTGTGGTCGGAATATTCTACATAAGGTAAGGGACGTAGATGGCTCTAACTCACAAAGGCTTGCAGGAATAGAGTTAATGCCTACCTGTCTGTGAAGGAAGATGCAAACTCACACAGTCTACCTTCTGACCTTCTGAACAATAGTTACCAAAAAAAAAAAAAAACCCTTTTCAGGATAAAGTCATTGATATTGTTATAATTGATCAATATTGCTTATTTTGAAATTTTAATAATATTTGTAGAAGAGCAAAATAGTTACCAAGTTTTCTTGTCTCCAAACAAGCCTAGTGATAAGGCCAGTGACAAAGGAACCTGTCTTTAATTCACAAGAATTTAAAAACTTAGTAGCTTGCATTGGCTTTTCCAATAATATGAAGAACAGAATAAGTGTCAGGTTAAATTCTAGGTGCATAACATAAAACAGGTATGGATCAATACTGCATTTAGTGTCTACACACTGTAGTCCGAAAGAACTGATGTGCTAGGAAACCATGCACATGGATCTCCACACTGAGTGCTGCAGAATGTTAAAGTACATCTTACCTAGGTGAAGACATTATTGTAAATATGGTTTGGAGGTAGCATGTGGGACGGCATAGACAGTGTAAAATAGATTTTATGTCTTTGTTGTTCTAAGGTTATGGCTGATAAAACACAACTTAATATCAAAAGCTAAATCCAAGGTAAGAAAAGCGAAATGTACATACAGGCTTTATCATTCTTATGGTAGACATGTTTGCTGCTCTGTCCGATAGTTTCCCTTCCTGAGCACACAGTCCCGGTGGCACAGGTTCTATTTCTTCATCAGCAAACTCACCCTAAACATGGACGCATCATACATGACTGGGGAATTTCCAAAGGGAAAGTGCAGGGAAGTCTCCTGTTCTCAATTCCTGGGAGCAAGCCTCTCATTCTGGAACTGAAATCTAAGAATCCCGCTTAACCATGGACATAAATCCACAAGTTGCAGCTCAGTCTTTCAGTAATACATGATATTTATGCCCCATGTTTTATGTTTATCTACAATTACTTTTAAAAACATAAAACCTGTATTTTAATATATTAATAATTTATAATTATATGTTCTCTATATATGTATGTTGAGGAAAATATGTACACTTGATCTTAGGCGTTCATGCAAGTCATATGCATAGAATGTTCCTGAAGCTTGGTTTCCTGACACTAGAGAGTAGGTATTGGGAACTGAACCTGGGCTTTCTGCAAGATTAATGCCCGTACTTAACCATGGAGCCATTTTTCAGTCTAATTGTTGGTCAGCAACTCTTCCTTTATGCACACATTCTGGAGTTAGTGGTATGTGCTCTGTCTTCAGCAGGCACTTCATAACAGCAGCATAAATAGGGTAATCCATTTGTTTTGCATAATAAAATGTCCATATGTTTCTAATCTTTTACAAAGAATTACACTCAGTATTAATCTGGAGCTCTCATAGAAAAAAATCCCTATTTCCCCTTCAGGGTTTCCCTGATGTCTGCCTCTAGGGCTTGTGTTTTATGTTTCCTTCAAACCCCGATTCTTACAATCATAAAATGACTGTATAATTTCTGCTTCAATGATAGTGGACTTAAATTACCCAATTCTCAAATCAACCCTATAATGTAAGATTTATTTGTTGCAGGTAAATGTCACAGATAGAGATACTGAATGACAGCAAGGCTGGTATCTCAGGAGGGAAATGAAACTGCTTTGCTAAAGGCCTTCAAGTGAGGGAGCATTTGACCAACCACCTTCATGCTACACCCGCACTTAGACTGAAACACTCCCATATTCTCAGAAGTTCTTGCTCTTCTTTTTACGAAGTTCCATCCTTACAACCCTTTCAGTGATGCTCTCTGTGCATCTTACGTGGGATAATTTCATTTTAATTTCAATTCTATTTAATAGCAACTAACAGCTTAGGAAGCATGGAAGCTTCTCATAGTTTATCTTATTCTGTTTGAAAAAAAAACACTTACCGTGGGTAGAGGTCAATGATCCTCAGCTGTCAAGAAGTAGTAGAGAATTTCTTAGCACATCCCAATAGCTTTTAAAAGTCTTCTTCGTAGCAAGTTTCTCCCAGGTCAGTTTTATTGTCTTAATTAAGTTCATGGACTTGAGAAGCAGGAAGCTCCAAGGTAGAAAATGGGCTCTGCCAGTAGGTGAGATTACAGGCAGACCAACCCCATTCTATGGTGTAATCTTCTCTCATCACTGAAATGGATAATAAAGATACTATGTTTTAGTTTTAGCTTACTGTGAAGATTAATTGAAATTCAAGGATAAAAATAAGATTGTAATGATACTTATCACAAATCACATCCTTAATAAGTTTTATATTTTTTGGTATTATAACTTTTGACACTTTTCTCATTGCTGCTACTGGGTGTCCTGAAACTTCAAATTGCTTTTCAAAACATACTGGGCAACACGCAGGATACAGCAGTTATAACTGACAGAATAACAAACATTCAGGATGATGCAAATGTACTCGCAAGACAGATTTAATATTGATACCATGTAAAACCTAGTTGGCTATGCTTCAGTAATAATTTAATCTTGCTTTTCTCTTTCCTCCTGACTAGTCCAAAAATGAAGAAAAGTCTGCATATCTAAAAGTTTCTATTTAATATTATATTTTTCTTTATGATAAAAATGTTTGATGAAAAATAGATCAGAGGCCCAAAATATATCAGATTGTGTTCTAATTGATTAGAACACATGCTTCCTTGCCACATGCTTAGATATTATTATATTTGTACTTTAAAAGTATCAAATTTCATAGGTTAATAAAACGCCTTTTAAAGCTGTCACACTGAAGAGCATAATCTCTTCAAGAAAGGCGGGAAACTTTTAACAGTAGTATAAATTGTTTGTAGACCTCCTGCCTGTGCAGGATGGGATATTAAAATTTTCTAAGGTGATTGATTATTGTTCTAACTGCTACTTGTGTTTCCAAAAGGCGAGATAAACTGATGTTGGTTTGGAAGTCTAGACACCATGTGGGTTAATTGTTAATCACATGGCACTGGTCCATACAGCATTGCGTCTCTGGGGAACTTCCTCTTCTTGTTAGAAACATTAGCATTTTTAAAAACAAAATGTCTAATCTGCATTAACAATCAAAATTAGCAGGACTGGAACCATATAGATCTAATGTCTTTATGTATATTTGTGGCTTTGGTATGTCACTTAGTCTAAATCCTAGCTTCACATTTTTTCTATATATGAAATGAATAAAATTGTGTTTATTTTGCATGTTTGTCATGGAGATGAATTACTCTGTTCACTTTGCATGACACATGGTTGGAAGTTACTAAATGTCTGCTAACAATTTTTTTTTTAAATATTTGAAAAACATAGTCTCTATTTTTATGAGCAGTTAACCAAAATGTGCAATCCTCCAGTTAACCATTTCATTCAGTGATGTTCATATCTTTTATGAGCTGCAATGATGAAGTCTGTGGGTTCCCAGTGGGCACTGCTTTCATGTGATGGAATACAGGGGTTTAAGCAGGAACATTGTCTAGACAGGAAACTGCAAAATTAATTTTTTAAAGAATTATGATGGGAAATTTTTTTTTCAGATTGACTAATAATGGGAGAATTTCCCAAGGATTCAGCTTTATCTTGAACTCTGAGAGAAAACAGCAATAATGTAAACCAGCAGCTGTGGATTCGATGCATATTCAAGAGTGATGGACCATGGGAAAAAATGCAAAACAATGTAAAAACTTAGGTGTCCAGGTGTGTGGATGAGGACCTGGTTATACACAGCAACAGTAAATATGTCAAGTACCTTTCCAGTTCCAATCCAAGAACAAGGAACTGGGGATTTTCAATTAGTGGAATGATGAGATTTAAATTAGAACTTCTGTATTCATATAATTATGAATCTTTTAATTTTTTGATAATTTCATACATGTATACAATGAAACATGATGATAGCTACCTCTATTTTCTTCCTGTGTAATCTCATCTGTATCAAAATCCCTGTTTGAAGAGGTGCAGGTCCCACTATATATTTTGATCATTGGTCATTCTGTGCAATTGCCTTTTAAATATTTATTCTTGTGCTCATAGACCTGAGTTGCTTTTAGCCCAAGGCAGGGAAACTTCTTTCTGATGAATAGATACATAACTAGTTCTTTAGGACTGAGAATAAGAGACTTGACTGCTTGGTCCCAAAAAGCACATCCATATCAATTCCCTTCTCATGAATTCTCAAAAACACTGCAGAAGAAGAGGCAAGAAGCATGAAAGAGCTAGAGGATGGGGAAAGGCCACATAACATGCCATTTTATTTACATAGCATGGCTATTGCCCTCAGAAATTCACAAAGCATATTACCCGAGGAAGACTGATACAAGATCAAGCCAGTCCACTTTCTGGCAGAAACTGGGGTGAAGGGAGTTCTCTCTAAGTCCTATCCACTGGAGATTTACCATTGATAGTTGATATCGATGGGAGAAGGATTCTTTTTTGAAAATGTGGCCACTCGTAGGTTTCTGAAATTCCAGTGGATGGACTTGGTGGGTTATCAAACCATACCACAAAAATTCACATTTTAAAAATACCATTCTTGCTTCTATGTTGATAATGATGAGAAAAAGGGCAACAACAAAAGGTAGATTAAAATAGTGATACCGTAGCAGATTATGCAAAGGTGATGATTTTATGAATCAGAGTTGTGGTATTGGCCAGGCATTGGCAATGGCAAGGGAATAACAATTACAGTAATGTAATAAGGAGTTCTAGAGACTGAAATGAAATGCCTGACAGAGAAGCTGATTATTTTAAAAGGAGGTTGGCTTATTTCAACACTACAAAAACTCAGATTCAGAACAGTGTGTCACCAGAGAAGCCCAAGGCCATTCCTTGTCTGAGCCTATCACTTCATGATAGACAACAGTGGACAGAGTTGATGCTGGAACTCTCATTCACATATGGAGCCATGAATTGGGTAACTGGGTGGAGCCAGGCTTACTCTTATCAAGCCTTCAAGAGAAACACTTTCAAGAGAAACACTTTCTGACAGTATACCTACGTGAACTAAAGACCTTTTAAAGATCTACTCCTCCTAGAATCCACAGCATCTCTCACAGAACCCCATCCCCAGCAGTCAAATAATCCAATCATTCAGATCCTTCTGACGATAGCAGTTGTTACTAGTACTTAACCCTTGATGAGAATTTGCTGTGTGTCTGATCCTAGACATTTAAGTGTGTGCTAGTATAATCTAAAAGAAGTTTGAATGAGAAATAGCCTCTCAGAGGATAATGTTTTTAAGTACTTAATCTCTAGTGGTTGTGTTGTGTGTGGAGGGCATGGCATGCACCTTTAGGTGGTAAAGCCTTGCTAGATGATAGACACCACTGGGGATGTTCTTCAGGGTTGACATCCTCCTCCTGTTTCTTGCTGACTCTCTCTGTGTCATGTGTGTGTATGAAGATTTGGTTAGTCAGCTACCCATTTTGTTAAATTCCAGGCCTTCCCAGTCATTATAAACTCAACTTTCTGGAATCAGAGTCAAAATAAATTTTTTTCTTTTATAAGTTGTTTTTGGTCCTAGTATTTGCCACAGTAACAAAGAAGTAATCAATATTCACAGAGACACCATTTGGAGATGCTTTCACTTGCCTCAAGAATCATAGTGACTGTCCAGCATGAGCAAGCAGTTGACCTGACCACATGAAATAAGAGATGAGGCTCAAAGATGACGTAAGAGTGAGTATTATCACTACTAAGGTTATTACGTGGCATAGGGACACAGTGCTGTAGTAGGGCATTTGCCTAAGACATGTAAAAGAGCCCTGGTGATTACACACCCGTCAATGTGCACATATGTGCATGCATGTATGTGCATGCAAATTGTTTTATGATTAGTATGAGAACATGGCAATTAAAACTCCGATTGTGGGGAGGATCTATCAAAGGAAAACCAGCATTCTGTGAGCTTCACACCTAAGAGATGAAGAAGAAGGACAAGGATCTGAGAACTCCGAGGTGAAAAGCAGGTCATAGGTGTGTGCAGAGTCTGTGCCTAGAGTTCACTGTCACTAACATGTCAACAGAATTGAGAAACGAGGAGCATCTGCATTAGAAACAGAAGCAGTGGTGATCCAGAATAATCACTCACTGTAGAGGGTGAGTGTTCAGATACATTGCATCTGAGCTGTTTGATGAAATATGGAAATTAAGAGGCAGTTCATGCGAAAACATTGAGAAAACAGTCAATGCTTGTTTTCAAATATTCTATAAATAATACAAAAATATGTGAGGTGTTGAAAAAATAGTGAGACTGGGTGATATGGTTGATTTGAGCAGTGAGAAGATATGAAACAGTTGATAGAAGAAATGTGTGGGCTTCTGAGGATTACTGTGTGGCCTTCCAGTATGTAACCAGAGATTTATGTCACCCTGGATTCTATACAAGGAGTCTCATGACTTCAACTGTGTAGATTCGAACTTATTCTGAGAGTAATGTTTCTGATTACTTTTCTATATGCGATTAGCATAAATAAGGATGGTGAATGGGTTTCATGACCTTGATAAAGTGCATGGCATTCAGTTGATTAGGGAAAATGTGATGCAGACAGAGACTGACAGGGTACAACAGCGTTAGAGTCTAAAGCATTGATCCAAATGGTGAGATGAGAATTTGGAGGCACTTTTTCTTATACCAATACGATCAAAAGTAGGAGCAGCATCCTAACCTAGGATGAAGGAAATACACCACTGAGTTAATATGTGGACCCGTAGGCCTTTTCTCAGTTCTGATCTGCAAGGATGTCTGAAGATGTCGGAGTTTTCAGGGATTATTTCGTTCTCAGAAAATGGTTGTTTCTTCTAGCTGCAGTCTCACCCCTATGGATAATCATCCTTGTCTACTCTCCTGGCAGCTATTGTGTTTCCTGGAATCTAAGGTGACTGAACGGTCAAAACAGTGACCCTTCCTGTGCTCTCTACCCAAGAAAAGGACTTTCATGGGAAATGGAAGCAATGGCATCAGGCTTTCTTCCTGTTTGCAGCTGCCCTTTAGCTCCAAGTAAATCATCAGAGTTCTAAATGTTTATCTCCATTCAACGTGAGATGCTTTCTCTCAAAAACAAAGGCAGATAATTACATTTCTGTTTTGGACATAATGAAATAGCTGATAGTTTCCTGATGACCTCAGCATCATGTTGGTCTGAACATGGGATAGTAGGTTTGAAGGAGCTAGAGATCAGGGGATGGGTGATTATAATTCCTTAGAGGGAAGGAACATCAGAGCATCTTTTAGACCCGAAGTCGGAGTACAGGATCTGGGCAGAGTACAGAGTACAATACTTCGAGGATAGATGATAAAGCTAAGATGCCAGTGAACGCAAGGTAGGTAGGATTTGCATGATGATGTAAGAAAGAGAGCAAGTTGAACAAATGGAGCACACCAGATGTTTGTGGGGTCCATCTTAGGTATTCAACTGATACTGTGGGATGACATGTTTGTGTGAAAAAATTAAGAAGGAAAAGAAGCTTTGGAAATTTGGAGAAAATAGTGCTTGATCTCAGCTGGAGAATGGAATGTAAGAGCAGCATGTGAAGAGATGAAACTCCTCCAGGTGACTGGAGCAATTTTCAGAAATAAGCGCCAACATATTCATAGAAATGTGAAAATGTCCAACCCAAGGGAAGATAAAATTCACAGCGTCTGGGGTGACGTGAATCATCAGGTAAAAAGACATAGAGACGGCTCGCCCAGAACTGATATAGATACTAGGTTCAGTAATTAATCTGTTGGTTTGTTTGTTTGATGGTTTCTTTTTGCAGCCAGTGAAAACATAAGATTATGTGAAATATAAAATATATTAATTAGCACTATCAAGATAAACATTTTGATGTGTGAGCTGAAGAATACACATGATATGAAAAGCATATTTCACATTGAGGAAAATATAGCATGTAGTGATAACTATAAAAGCCAATACACAATAAGGAATAAAAATTAATTTGTAAAACATTATATTTCAACTTTGAGGAGTATCAAAATTATATATGCACAAGGCAATCCCAAGAACACACAGAAAGAAGCAAAACATACTGAGACACATCATGTTTTTCAAAAGTGGAGATCAAGGAAAAGTTTCACACAGACCCACTTCAGACTGATCCATCTCAGATGAAGTAAAAGCCAGGGTCAGAATTTCAGCTCACAGCACGAGCAAAAAATGGAAGCGGTTGGGGTAGAGCGCTGAAGACTTAAGTGTATTGGGGGGGAAATACAACGTAGGATTTTATGTTGAGGGAATATCTCGCATAACAAAATAAAAGCTAAAATAAAGAAATGAAAACATTTGTGACAGCAAACAAAAAAGAGGACCTGTCGCCAACAGGAGGACCGCATGGTAAGGAAAATGTAAGGACCTGTCGCCAACAGGAGGACCGCATGGTAAGGAAAATGTAAGGACCTGTCGCCAACAGGAAAACAGGAAGCCTGCATGGTAAGGAAGATGTAAGGACCTGTCGCCAACAGGAAAACAGGAAGCCTGCATGGTAAGGAAGATGCAAAGGCAGTTCTTCAAGTATGGAGAAAACCCAGCAAAAGGAAGGCCTGGAAAAGAAAGCCACAGGCGATTTTAAAACACTTGTAGGAATATAAGGCATAGATATCCAAGGTAGAGGAATAACTGCAAGGAATTATATTAAAGTGTTCCAACATCGTAAGTAAGAGGATGTTCTTGCAAACAAAGGCACTGTGACATGAAGTTAAAGAGAAATTATTTGTATCCTAAAATTACCACTCAGAGCAGGTGAATCTTAACTTATAAACAAAAATCAAAATTAAGTGAAGAATTAGGCAGTTGATAAGAAAGAAGGGAATAGAAGAATAGACTTAATGTATGTAGTGTATATTAGTGCATAATAAATTTAAAATTAGTCAAAGTCAAATTACCCTGTTGAATAGAAAGCTTCAAAAGCACCCCAATTAAAATGCTACTACTACCAGATTGCATAGGAAAGATGAAAATAACTAACTACTTCATATGAAAAAAATTTTAAATATGAACATACAAATAAAGTATAAAGAAACGCCACTCCATATTTATAGACCACAAGCAAAGCATTCAGTAGGTGAGTCTAGAGCAGAATCAGCTATTTGGTTATGCTAAGTAGATGAGGTCTCTCCAGAAATATGTCCATGTCTAATCCCAGAGTATTCCGAAAACATCTTTCTTGTTAAAAGGACATTTGTCACTTGAAAAGTGAAGGAGCATTTGTGTGTGTGTGTGTGTGTGTGCGCGCGCGCGCGCACATGCTCATACATATACACAGAAAGCTAGAGGCCAACATGGAATGTACTTCTACAATTAATTCAAATTAAACTTCAGTAAGAGAAGCTTACTTGATTCACAACCCCTGAAATCAGGACTCATTTGCCTATAGTCATGCAATAGTATGAATTTACCCAGGAAGAGGAGGATCATTCCAATACTCATAATGTTTAGGAGCTAGCACACTTCTGTGGCTGATCCCATTATTGTAGCTAAGATAGCTTGTAGAACATGGTGCTTTAAATTAATCTAAATAAACTAGAATGGATGACTTTTTATGATGTTTTTACATTTTCCAATATTATCTTTCAGTGGTTGGAGGTTAATTTTCGTGTATAAAGTGATGCAGATGAAGTATTTGGGCAGTTTGTGCTCTGTTCTGGAGAGCTGTTAACTTGTATACAACTTGGTACTAGAACAGAATCAAAACCTTGGAAAAACCTCAGTTGACACTTTCTTCTAAAGCAGAGTAAGATTCTCATACACTTCTTAATAATCAGTCTTCCAATTTTCCTTACAAAACATCCTTTAATTAACTCACAAAATCCCTTTCTGGTACTTCCCTCTCCCGGCATCTACAAGTATCTCTCACCTCTGGATGCCTGCAGCCATCCATGGCTAACTCAACAGGCCCACCACACATGCGTTAGAGCATCCAGGTATCGTTTAGTGTCTATAAAAACATAATCCATGGCCTTTCTCCGTCTCTCTGGCTTCTGAGATACTTAACATGCACCTTTTTTTCTTGCGTCCCATCCCAGGTGTTACCATGTTCCTCTCCTTCTTCTAATCAATATAGTTCTGCATGTCAAACATTTTCAGTGTTGTAGTCTGTAATCTTCACGCTCCTTTGTTTTGATTCATTTCTTCAGATATTCTATGATGAAAATTTCTAGAATCACATCAAGTATTGGCATAGAATTCACCTGTGTCCTTCCCTCAATCTCACCTATGCGGATCTCCCAACTCAGAGCCACAGTTGCTTATTCCTTTTCAAATCTCTTAGCTTCTATCTGTCTTAGAGTCACCTAGATGCACCCAGTCTTAATTCATTCTAAATCGTATCCTTTTCAGCACCTGGATCTTAAATCATACAACAAGCTGATTTATGATGTTTGAAATGTATACCACAAAGTCACAAATAGATATTGAGTATAGCAGAGCTTCACGCAGCATTTGCTTATCAAATTCGATTTTGTAATGACAGCAGTGATATTTGTGCTCTTCTCAAAAGATCAATACCAATCTCCTTCTTCAGCTAATGAACCCTCCTTCGTGTTTTCTGATTTTAATTACTAGCAGTGACAATGACTACAACCCACACTTCTGTTTTTTCACTAATCATATCATTAACCCGCTCAAACACTCGCTGACTGTCCTGTGTTAGAATCGATGTAGCCTGCAGAGGACCTTACACGGAAATGCCTTACTGGCTCCTGGCTATATTCTGACCCATTTCTTTCTGTTTTCCTAATGTTAACGCTGCTTTGGCTACATGTGCATCACTTCTGTTTATGAGGGTTTGCTTCTCTCACTTGATTTGCAACCTTCAAAATAAAAACTTACTGCCTAGAGTTACATAAGAGTATAAATTTACTCTAACATCACCTACAATGTTACTCATCTGAAAAACTTGGATATTTTTCAGTTTTCATGATAATTTTTTGTTGATTCCTGAATTACCAGACTTTTGTCATGGTTCTGCATCTTTTGGACGCACCTGTGGTAAAGCTTTCTAGCTACTCTGTTGTCTGTTTTATCAAGATGTCCTAAATGCACCACAGCCATTGGTTCAGAAATTTACTTGGTATACCTACTTCCTTCCTAGGCAGAAATCTATTTAAGACATGTCAAAACTGTGAAATGAGCCTTCTTCTTGTGAAGGTTACAATAAACTCTTGTGTATCTTTTCATGACAGCATTGTGAGGCAACTCAAAGAGACCGTGTGCTGTCTCTCTCTGAAGGGGACTTCTCAAGGAGCTTTGCAGACTATGGTGCTTGCTTTTACTCAGCACCAACTCAGAAATCACTTCCAAAGTACTTTCCAGATTAGCAGAACGAAACCACCTGCTTCCCGTTTATACTTGGCTCTCTTTCCGTTTATATACTTGGCTCTTGACTTCCATTTTTTTTTGAAAAATACTGTGAAGTATTTTTTGCTTATATTTATTTCTAGTGCCACTTAAGTAGAACAGGGATGGGGAATACAACCTTTTCTTCAAGGTTTGCTTGGAAAGAGAGGGAGAAATTAGCCTTTCACATTCTCTTTTCATTCGAAGATTGAGAAAAACTCACCATAAGGCATGCTTTTACTGTGTGCTGTATTTTTTAATATCTCATTCCAAAACAGAGAGTTAAATCCTGTGACAGATGCTGTGTTAGTGAAAAAGACAAGCTACCATCACGTGAATTCTCATCTCTTATCCTTCCTTGTGTCTTGAGTAGACCTCGAGGTGCCTCACAATCCACATTTGGTCGTTTCTCCAGTGCAACGTTGTTCTTACCTTGGCAGTGTCCATAAAGAATATTTTGGTGAGATAGTTACAGAGTATGTACCCAAAAGGGACTGAAATTAAAATAGTAAATTATTACTGATGGAAGTCAAAAAACAGCAACCTTTTGAGTCTGAATGAATAACCTACCAAGGGAATGTGATCTACAGACAGGATCCCGAGGTAGTAGAAAGGCAGTGGGTTCCCACCAAGACATCTCTGCTATAGTTAGAATGGGTTTTTATTGTGGTTAGGAAGTACGTGTATTTGGAATCCTTCTATAATGTAAAAGAAAATCCTGGCTCAAGAAAAAGCATAATAAAATGTTTATGAATATCAGACTATAATTTCAATGAGTTGAAAATTTCTAAACTTTAAACATAATTTTTTTCTGTTTCTTTAACCTCAATCTTAGTGATTATTTTTTTCCATTCATTTTTTCTGTTCTAAATTCCTTTACATCATCTTATGGAAGCTT
This sequence comes from Microtus pennsylvanicus, assembly GCF_037038515.1. Classification (NCBI taxonomy): domain Eukaryota; kingdom Metazoa; phylum Chordata; class Mammalia; order Rodentia; family Cricetidae; genus Microtus; species Microtus pennsylvanicus. The sequence continues at coordinate 65,893,858 of NC_134585.1, forward strand.
TTGTTTATGTGTAGAGGATGAACGGCAGTATTTTACCCTGCAGGTGTGTCTTCTAACTTCCTCCTGCCTTCATCTCTCCAATGGTTTTCCATCTATATATCTGTTTAACTATCCAACTCTCCAACCATCTGTTTATCCAACTATCTATCTATCCACCCATATGTCCAACCTTTTGTTAAATCTTTTTACTTTTGTTATGACTTTTAATGTTATGACATTTAATGTTAGAATCTTCCAGCCCTGGTTTGCCATAAATCTCTAATTTATGGTACATATATTATGGTGTTTGTTTTTTTCCTTAAACACATAATAATTATGAGGAAGTTGATTCTAATATTCTGAAATCAAATTCATCTCAGTAATCTCCACTTAAAAAGAAAAAAAAAACTCCCTGCTTGATACTGGAAACCTAGCCAACTACTTAGCTGGTTAAGCCATGGATCTTGGAAGAGAGTCTACAGTCATTACTTTATGAAACCACAATAATCCCTAACTACATTCTAAGAACTTGTCCTTATACACAAGACCACAATACTACGCAAAGAACTATGGGCAACTAAGGAATGCTAATAGCAGGAGAAATAATTTTTCCCGGAGAAGAACATACCATCTGGGTAGCCAATACCAAATGTTCAATCATGAATATATACATACAAGTAACACAAACATACATGTATGTGTATATATATGTTTTATGTGTTTATGTGTGTATATAATTAATGAGAAGAGAAAAAGAGTTCATGAAATTGACAAAAAGAGAGGAAGAAATGAGGGGACTATGAGAGGGCTTAAAAGGAGGAAGAAGAACCGAAATTATGTAATTATAACTTAAAACATAAAATAAAAATAATCCTCACTTTACATAGAGACTTCCATTTATGCCTTTATCCTTGTACCAGACTTCTCAGGGCTCCTGAAAGAGAACTTAAATTTATTTCCAGTAGCTGTGGAGAGTACACGTCCAGGATGGCCATGGTCACAAGTCAGCTTCACGTTTCCTTTCAGTCTACCCCTCATTGAGTTCTAGGTGGTGGAAAGAGGGCAGGTAGGATGTCGTAGGGACAACTTCCCATTCGTGAGATTTCAGTTCTCACACACAACCTAAAAGACTCCCAAACATCCAGCCTCTATCCCATCCCTTTGTAAATTGCGATTTAGCCATGGCTTTTGTTGTCTATAGCACAAGGAGTTTAGGAAAGAGAACACTTGAATGCACCTCATTCCCCTTTCACACATGAGTGACAAGAAGAATAGGAACAAGTAAAAAACTGCCTCCTCACAGGCTTTTTTTTTTATTTGTAGAGATAAGATGTTTTTCAGGAATTTTGATGCAAGTGTCATTATGCTCAAGAATCTATTGATGCCTTCCCAAAATGTCTTTCCAGATTCTAAGCCAATAGTGGTGGTGCCCCTAATGTCTGCCATGGTGATCAGTCTCTTTGCTCCACAGCAGTGGAGTGCATGTATTTTTAATTTTGATCTGATTTTCATTTGTCACTTGTAGGTTTGACACTTGTCCCGTGTATCAGTAGGCCACTGGCACACAATCAAGTATGCTTACTTGTATCTCGGATGCTTTCACTAACTTTAAGATTGTGAGGAGGTATAACTCAAATCATAATGATTATGGAGGATATGAAATTTTCTTTTAGTTTTTCACACATACCATTATGTTCCCCTAAGCTGGCTTCAAATTCAAATCCTTCTGTTTTTCTTCCCTGGTATTGAGATAATCAGCTATAAATCACCTTGTCTTTCAAATTTTTTTTTTAATTCTCAAATTTTTCCTCCCCTTGCTTGTATGTCATACTGAAGTTGGTCATATAAAAGCAAAAGAAAGTGATAAATTCATTTCTTCTCATTGACAAATTAATGGAGTTTACCTGTTTCTGAAACAAGGATGCTATTGTGACATTGAGAAACAGTACACTCTAAGACATAAAGGCTTCCTTTATGTATTTCTGGGGCGAGCATGTGTTTCATATAGAAAATTCTGGCTTAATTTATCTTTTTGGGTTTTTTTGTTTGTTTGTTTGTTTTGTGTTTCAAGACAGGGTTTCTCTGTAGCTTTGGAGCCTGTCCTGGAACTAGCTCTTGTAGACCAGGCTGGCCTCGAACTCAGAGATCCGCCTGCCTATGCCTCCCTAGTTCTGGGATTAAAGCGTGCGCCACCCCTGCCTGGCCATTTATCTTTTGAACTGACATATAGTAAATGTCAGATCACACTCAGGTCATCTGCCACCCAAACACTTCTGTGTTAACAGCATTATGTCTGACAGATTCCTTCTGCTTCACTGGGAGGAATGGAGGCTGGGACAGTTGGAATTAAAATGAGTGTTTGTACACTGAAGCTCAAATTGCATGATCCCTAAAATAATATATAAGGATTTCACTTAAATTCAATGAAGAAAATTAAAGAAACTTTTTAGATTTCCCCCTTCAAACAGGGAAGTCATTCTTATATCCACAAGATGTTGTAAATAGTAAACTCAATATAAGTAGACACACACTGAGGAAGGCAGTGTGTGTGGGCACCGAGAAATTCAGCATGCTTTCCACAATAAAGGAAATGCTGGCAGTATTTAATAAAAAAGACAAAAGATGCTAATCTCACACCAATATGTATGATGGATCAGAGTGCTAGTGGACTGGAGGCAAGGAAACCATTAGGAAACTGCTATAATATTTTATCCATGCAATAACAAGTAAAAATATAAACAGAAGTCGGGATTAGAGAAAAAGAAATAGTTCACTCATCTACTGCAAGGAGGGAACTTACAATATTTCTTAGACGTGGTGGTACTAAGTGTTTGTGCGTGTTTGAATTTATGCTCTGAGCCACCCCAGGAGGAGAAGGAAGCCATAGCTGCAGTCCACAGGTGGTCCCTTGGCACTCTCCAGTCCTGGATGTGCTTGTAACCTCCTGTCTGAATCTATTAACTACACAAAGATGTGCTGTGGCCATGTAAGGGAGCTTGATTCATGCTCAATGATGGTTTAAGTACACCTAAGAACTGATGCAACTTGTTACAGTCTTCATCGAACGTTACAGAAAGCCTGATGCTTTAAAAAGCCAAGCTGCCCCCTCAGGCACTGTATAAGGGAATTGTGAAGATGCTCTGGGTTGCTTCCCAGAATATCCAGTGGGACCGAGCCCGAGTCACCATGGCAGCACACTGCTCCTCAAAACATCAGTATTGACCTTTGTGTCTTTCTTCCTTCCTCACCTCTTCATTCTTTGAATGCTAAGGGCTCTTCACAGTATAAATGCCTGAAAATCTGTATCTTCGGGTTTTATGCTATTAAATACAACATAACTTATGATGGGGAAGGACAAGGCAGGAGGTAGATCTTGGCTTCTGTTGTTTGCAACTCTGCAAGTCTCCATGCGTGTTTCACGTCATTGGTAATGTTGCTAATTCCTCGTAATTTATTTAAGGGTCAAACTATTTCAATGTGTTAATACACTAGGGCAATACCGATATGGTCTCTTCTGTGCCTTCTCTTGGGGGTGGCACACTATGCTGCCAAGCAAAGCAACAGCAAATACTTATTGAAAGGACAAAGTAATAAATGAACTAAAAGTGTCCCAGTGACTGGAACAGCCCTGCAGCAATTGTAAGTGAATGGGTAGCCTTGTAACCACAGCTTTCTCACAGGACTTCCCTGTGGCTGCATGGGTGTTTCTGCAGAAACGGACTTCTCTGCTCTCTTCTGAATGGAGACCACATTACTGTGATGAGCACGTAGCAACTCTAGACAACAAACACAGCAGATCTGCGGCCGGCTGCGAGCCGATTCATCATAGTCTCTCGTCTGTGGCCTTTAGTGTCTATTGACAAAATCATAAGTTAAATGCCAGATTTCAAATGTAAAGCAAACCTGTTTCCTATTTCTGACTAAATAATCATTGTGTTAGGAGGTGCTGAGTGATATTCCCACTCCACAGTGCTAGGGTCATGGCAGGCGGGCCCTGGAACCCATCCTCATTAAAGCAGGAAAGCCAAGATCCTTTACACTCGAATGAAACTGGGATTCTATCCTCAGCTGAGGACACTGATGTGAATATAAAGCACATTCAGAATGAAAAATTGGCAGGAAGTGGTCCCTGAAGGGTCATTCGGTACTTTGCTCCGTATGCGGCATCTCTCAATTCATGTTTCCCCTTGTCTGATGAAGAGAGCTATTGGAGGAAGCAACTTGGAGTTACTTTGAATGAAGAAGAGGGACTCAAGCCTCATACTCATACACCCCTGTGGCACTCTTTTAGATGATGCTTTTATTTTCTTTCAGAGAATACAGGACACAGTTAAGGCCCTGTGTTAAGTAAAATATAAACTAAAATAGAAATAAAAATATGGTTGACTATGATATGTGTTTAACCATTTAATCCCCTCAAAAAAGGAAGAAACAGTTTATTTGGATGCTGTTTAATAGTTACAAGATACTAATGTTAAAAGTTGGAAATTAATTAATTATTAGCTTGACTTTGTAATGGGTTGAAAAAATATATTTCTATTTCCAGGTTTATAGATGTCATGATGCCTTGGTTTCTCGACCATGATTGACTGTAACCTGGAACGATAGTGAGAATAAGCTCTTTCTTCCTTCGGTTGCCTTTATCGGGTATTTTTATCCCAGCAACAGGAAAAGGAAGTAATACAGTCGCCTGGAATGGGCTACCCCTTCTTTTAGGAACTCTAAAGAGAGACTGTTGAAAGAACTACTGTCTAGAGCTCCCCTAATGGGAGAAGAAGCCCTGGTTACACCAGAACAGGTGAAAAGCTTGTCAGGCATTTAGGGAAAACTGGATCTTCCCAGTCTCTGGGAGGGTCATGCTTGCCTGAAATCAGAGTTGTGGCTCTACCCTTTCATTCTCTTGCAGCCGTCATGAAGGAACTTTTGAGACAAGGGTCTGAGTTGATATCTGGGAATCTTCTTGTCACTGAGGATCATGTGGAGGACTGAGATCTGATTAGCCACCTTTGTCAGTGTTTGAGGACTGTGCCATGCCTGTGGCCATGCTGATCAGGGTATCTGGTGCTGTCAGCTGGAGCCATGGAGAACTCTGGGTATGGCTTACAGCCTAGGTACATATCTGGGTTTGTGGTCCTGCAGAGACTGGGGTCTCAGGTGGTGTCTATCGCTCCAGTTGCCACTGAGGGCTCTGTGGATGCCCAGGGGCCTGTGCTTCTACCAGGATAGCACCTGGGCCAAAGCTGCTGCTAAAGGTTCTTGTCTAGGTCTGTGGTCCTCCTATAGCTGGGTCCTGTGTTGATCTCCAAGGGCTGCAATTGTTCCACGATCATTGGAAGAATGCTGTGCTCAGCCAGCACCACCTTCCCTGGCCCCAGGAATGACTGTTCCTGCCCCTCACTGGATTTTATAGCAGCCAAGCTGGCCCTACACTTTAGGGGAGTGATCACCCCCACACACTAGGAAAAGATGGTCCCACCTCTCACCATATGACTACACCTCACTTAGGAAGCAACCTAGAGCTGACCCTGTGTCAGGAAAACAAGTGACCTATACTTGAATGTGTGAAAGCAAGAGAACTGACCCCACCAGCTACAGCACACAGGAGAGAAGGGCCTGCACCCTGCCTGGGCAGCACACTAGAGCTGACCCTATTGTCGGGGTCATAACCAAGTCAGCCCTGGGTGCTTGAGAGCAGGAGAGCTGGAACCATCACCCCTAGTATGCCCTTATAACAACCAGGAGAGACTGTGGTAGCCCTTGCCTGTGCAAAATAGCCAAGATGGCCCTGGTGATATGAATGAACTGATCTGGATCAGAAGGCCCTGGAGCAGGAGAACTGTCCCCTGCTAGTTGCTTTCTGTATTGAATGCAGTAGCTAAAGCAGTGTGGCAGAGCTTCTCTGGGTAGTAAAGAAAACGAAAGCTAGACAACTGGTCAACCAAGCTACCATCCAGGCCCAGAAACAGAGCTGTGAATTAGCCAGCTCCAATATCCGCTGAATCTACAAACTGCTGGAGCAGGTGAAGAGGATGAACCTACAGATTCAAACGAGCAGGATCTCCAAGAGGAACTCCAGTGAGAGGCTGATATCTGCAGTGTAGGAGAAGCCAGAGGACTTGAGCCAGAAAAATGACTCCTGGTCATGAATTCTTGAAGTTAAAGACGAGAAGACCGAAAGGTAAACTGTGTGTTTCAACAGCCCACACCACAGCTTCCATGACGACATTCTATTTTTGTGTCTGTTTGTTTTGCTTTTGCTTTTACTTTTGTTTTGTTTTATTGTTTTCTTTGGTGTTTGATTTTTCTTTTAACTTTGGTTTTCTTTTGCTGGGGAGATTTCAAGGGCAGAGGGCAGATTCAAGGGGACGGTGAGATAAGTGGGATCAGGATGCATGATGTGAAATCCACAAAGAATCAATAATAGTTAAAAAAAAACAAAGGAAAAAGAAAGATAAAAGAGCATGGGTCAAAGAGCAAAACAAGCAAAAGAACAGGCAGAGTTTGTCGATGTTTTCTGCCTCCATTTCCTGCTTCAGCTCTTTCCTTGAATGCCTTCAGTGATGGACTGCAGCCTGTAAGATGAAATAAAACTTTTTCTATAAAAAAATTAGGCCTTAATTTCCTGAGAAACCGCCATACTGCCTTCCAAAGTGGTTGCACAAGTTTGCAATCCCACCAGCAATGGATGAGTGTACCCCTTTCTCCACAACCTCTCCAACAAAGGCTATCATTGGTATTTTTGATTTTAGCCATTCTGACAGGTGTAAGATGGTATCTTAAAGTTGTCTTGATTTGCATTTCCCTGATCGCTAAGGAAGTTGAGCATGACCTTAAGTGTCTTTTGGCCATTTGAAGTTCTTCTGTTGAGAATTCTCTGTTCAGCTCAATGCCCCATTTTATAATTGGGTTGATTAGCCTTTTACGGTCTAGTTTCAGGAAATTCGGGATCAACTTACCCTTGGACCCAGCAATACCACTCTTGGGAATATACCCAAGAGAGGCCTTATCATACAACAAAAGTATATGCTCTACAATGTTCATAGCAGCATTGTTTGTGATAGCCAGAACCTGGAAACAACCTAGATGCCCTTCAATGGAAGAATGGATGAAGAAAGTATGGAATTTATACATATTAGAGTACTACTCAGCAATAAAAAACAAGGACTTCATGAATTTTGCATACAAATGGATGGAAATAGAAAACACTATCCTGAGTGAGGTAAGCCAGACCCAAAAAGAGGAACATGGGATGTACTCACTCATATTTGGTTTCTAGCCATAAACCAAGGACATTGAGCTTATAATTAGTGATCCTAGAGAAGCTAAATAAGGAGAACCCAAAGAAAAACATATAGGCATCCTCCTGAATATTAACCTTCAGCATGCGATGAAAGGAGACAGAGACAGAGACCCAAATTGGAGCACAGGACTGAAATCTCAAGGTCCAAATCAGGAGCAGAAGGAGAGAGAGCACGAGCATGGAACTCAGGACTGTGAGGGGTGCACCCACACACTGAAACAATGGGGATGTTCTATTGGGAACTCACCAAGGCCAGCTGGCCTGGGTCTGGAAAAGCCTGGGATAAAACCGGACTCTCTGAACATAGCGGACAATGAGGACTAATGAGAACTCAAGAACAATGGCAATGGGTTTCTGATCCTACTGCACGCACTGGCTTTGTGGGAGCCTAGGCAGGTTGGATGCTCAACTTACTAGACCTGGATGGAGGTGGGGGTTCCTTGGACTTCCCACAGGACAGGGAACCCTGATTGCTTTTCGGGCTGGGGGGAGACTTAATTGGGGGAGGGGGAGGGAAATGGGAGGCGGCGGCGGGGAAGAGACAGAAATCTTTAATAAATAAATAAATAAATAAATAAAAAAGAAAAAAAAATTAGGCCTTGAGAATTCCAAATAATCACTAAGTGAAGAGAATAATAAGAATTGAAATTCAATAGTGTGATCATGCTTGTATGTTGTAGTCACAGAGTTAAGACTGACTAAAAAGGGCCGTCACATACCACATATCACAAATTCCTCACAGGAGAGGGGTCTATCTCTGACTCTATTACCTGATATAGGAACCCTTTTCTTTCTTCTGAGCTGCCTTGTACAGCTTTGATACGAGAGTATGTGCCTAGTCTTATTGTAACTTGTTTTGCCATGTTTGCTATCCCTGGGAGACCCGCTATTTCCTTAAGGAAAATAGGGGGTGCAGTGGATCTATGGGAGAGAAGACGTGTGGGGGAAGGGCTAGGAGGAGAGGAGGGAGGGAAAACTGCAATTGGGATGTAATATATGAGAGAAGAATAAATGAATTAATTAAAATTTAAAAGTTGAATAGTTTAATGTAAAAGAAATCAAAAGCATACAACAGCATGCCATTATTAAGTGCTTCTCTAGATAATACAAATAGGGCTAGGCAATATCGACACACTCTTCCTACCTCTTTCTGTGTGAAAGGTGACAAAACAGATTTGACATTATGTATGGCATATAATATTTCTTCTCACTTTGGGTATAAATTACATGGACATTTTGGAAAATTCTGAACATAGTACCATGAGATAGAAATAAATTTGGGGGCAAAAGTCATGTTTCTTGGTAATAAAGCTGGGTATTATAATGAAATTTGTTGGTAGTCTTATAAAGTAGAACAAAGCCCAAAGTTTAATTTCCATGCATGGGAGAGGAGGGAGGTGCTATTATATAGAAACAAAATGAATTGTATGGTGGTGACAGTCTTCGGCTTATCTTCTATACTGCTGTGCACTGGGTCCAATGGAGTGGTTTGAGTGAGAATGTCTCTCATAGGATAATGCTCTTAAATACTTGGTACCCAGTTGGTGTGGGAGGTTCAGGGGTTGCAGCCTTGCTGGAGGAAGTCTGTCACTGTGGATGAGCTCTGAGACCTTAGACCCTTATCCACTTTCAGTGCAAAGTCTCTGCTTTCTGCTTGTCATTGAGGATGTGATCTCAGATTGTTACTCGGTCTTTGAGCTGCCATGCCTCCCCCACTATGGGTGGGCTCTTCTTCTGGAAGCGTAAGTGTAGTGGAATTTCATTTGAAGATCAGAAAAGTAAAATAGACACACTTGCCAGCCTTACAGACCAGGCAGCAATGGAACATACCTTTAATGCCAGTAGCCAAACTAGCTTGCCATAGAAACCAGGTGGTAGTGGTGCACACCCTTTGAAGTTTTCTATGCTCAGGATACAGCCCAGTGTCTCAGTCCACATCCTGTTGCCTACAAGATGTAGGACTCAGATGTGTCCCAGTAACACATCTGTCTGCCTACAGCCATGCTCTCTGTCATGATGATAGTGGACTAAACCTCTGAAACCATAAGCCACCTCCTCAATTAAATGTTTTCCATAGAAGAGTTGCCAGGATCATGGTGTTTCTTCCCAGCAATAAAAACGCTAACTAGGACACACTCATATCATTATTCTCTGCCTCACAGATAATCAATAAACCTGAATCTTTGCAAAATTTAACTTAGATACTGATCTTAAAACAATGAATCTGATTATACTCTCGGCCTCCCTCTGTCCATGGGCATGGGTTTAGTGGACTTAAATATTGAGACATGCTTTATAAGCCATCTGTATTGCACCCGTATCTACTCTTCTGAGTGGCAGTGGTTTTAATATCGTTAGGCATCCCAGTAATAAGCTGATCCAAGGAGAGTGTGGCTTCCCTTCCAGGGAAATTTACATTTATAAGAGGGACACACACAGTAAATGCAAGAAACTTCTCTAATTAAGTTCTTTGGTGGTTTGCCTGCCCTTTCTATCTGAGATACCCATGCAAAGATCATATATGAATATACACAACTAACAGGTGACACTAGCCCTACAGAGTAAAGCAAGGGAGAGTTAGCAGACCCCGATCCTGTTTGTACCGAGGAAATTATTAATCATGAATCATTTTCTGCTTAAATGTTCAATGTTTCACAAAAAGAAGTAAGCAGAGAATATTACCAATTGACTTTGGGATATTGTGAAATTCATATTTATACTAAATGTGTTTCCCTGAGTATTTAAAGTGCTGGTAAATCTATGTGGAGAGGAAGACTACAGAAGATGGAATCATTTTTTAGACACTTTTCAGAGTTAGTTAATAACTGAGTAGGAACTTGCTGTTTGTCTAATACTGTGGCGTGTATCATTGTATACAGGGATCAGGGTTAAGTGTCATTTGACATGATGACTTATGTTTTTCCTTCCTTTCCTCCTTCCCTCTTTGCTATATTTTCTTCCTTGCTATCTCCTCCTTCCTCTAACCCCCTTCTCTTCTCCCCTTTTGTGTTCTCCTCAGTGCATATGCACAGGAGACTCTACTACCAGCAGTAAACATGCCAAACTTCCGTGCTTTCCGCTGTGTCGAGGCTTTAAAACATTGCATTTGGAGCCCACGCTGAAGCGAGATTCGCTCTTTACAGAACAGTGTTTGCAGTGACAGCCTCAAATTGTGAGATTTGGCTCTGTAATTGAAATCACATGCTTCATCTCAGTTTCATTTGCATGGGCTACAGGCTATAATTAACATCAAGTATCAAGACAAGATCACATACAATAGAGTCCTGAAGCACAATCAACCACCAAAATGGAAAAAAAAAGACTCTCAGCCACTTAGCTATGCAAGGCTTGGTCCATGCCATCATGGAGAGGTGACTGTGACCATGCAGAGAACACCGATGACAAGTTGGGTTGCACTGAGCTCATCCTCTAAGGGCAGGAATAAAGTTGAATTTTACAGCAACTCCCATTTCATCTTTCCAGGACCAGTTCCTGCTTTTATTAACATCCAGACTTTTATTGACATCTAGATCTATCAAAAATGCTAACACATATTCAAGGCACAGAGTGAGGCATGAAAGTCACCAACAAAAACACACACACAAAAAAGAGCAAATCATATTTTCATCTCTTCACTTCTGAAATGGTTTTTAGTGTGTGCTCTGGTTTGGTGAAGATCTGAATATCTGCGAACCTCCAAACGCATGTGTCCATATTTAACATCAAAAGTTATGGTATTAACAAGTGACTGGTGAGAATAAATTCATGAGAGCATAAAGGGGGCCTGAGCCAGCCTATTGTCTCCCTCAATAGTGACAGCAGCAGAAGAAGCCAGTTATGAATCAAGAAGCAGCTCTTCCACAGACACCCAATCCACTGGCACCTTAACTTGGCCATATTTTCCTTCAAAGTGGATAGAAATGAATTCATGCCAGTTAGGTGTTCATAACTTTTTTCTGCATAACCATATGGAAAAAAACGACTCCCTACCTTAATGACTGTGTGCAGGACACCGCTGATTTTTCTTTTATTTACTGTCACACACCACTTTCCTTTTAAATTTTACTTTTTGTTTTCGAAATTATAGTATAATTACATCATTTAGCCCTCTATTCCCTCCCTCCAAGCCCTTCTATATGTCCTTTCCTGCACTTCTTTTCAAATCCATGGCCTTTTTATCATTAATTGTTGTTATACGCATATATACACATTTTGATTATATATGTTGTATAAAATATCCACAATATATTACATAAATACACATAATGTGTAATACATATATTTGTGTATATGCATATTAATATATATGTAGAAATATTACTAATATAATGTTCACTCTACATGTTGTTAATATGTATATTTTCTGTGCTTACCATTTGATATTAAATAACTAATCAGTGTAATCTTCATTATGAAGATTATTGCTCTCTCATTTAGCATTTCTTAGTTGCCCATAGTTCTTAATGTAGGGTTGAGGCCTTGGTAATTTCCCTCCATCCTCAGATCCTACATTAATTTTCCTAAACAAACACAATCCCTAGCTACATCCTAAATATTTATCTTTGTACTCACAGAGAAGTGTATTACTCACCCCCATCAACGAACTTCTCTTTGCAAAGAGAAGGGGGAGACTACCGTAGAAAACCATGGCCAATTAAAATGCAGAGGTTTTGACCCAATCCCAGGGGACGAACATATAAAATATTCTCCTATTCAAGGCCAAATACATATGGAGAAGGGAGTGGAATGATTGTAGGAGTCAGAGGACCAGGGAGCTTGCGTGAGACTGTGTCTCCTATAATGTCAGAAGCTGCACCCCTAACGCGTCACCACTGAGTGCCCATATGAGCTGAATAAAGATGACATTGCTTCATGTTGTTTACCTAGGTGTAACCACACATTTTCTTGCTTGTTATTCCTTTTCTTCTGCAATTTTGTGGCAGAATATATAGCACATAAATAAGTATCTACTTTTCCTCACCAAATAAATAAATGGTTTTCTTCCTCTTTCATGTGATGGCCACTATTACCAATACATAAATTATGTTCAGTTCATTCCAGTTATTTATTGACCAAAATCACAGGCTGGAGAGATGGTTCAGCAATTATGAGTACATAATTCCATCTCAGGTGAGCAGGATTCAGTTCCTAGTACCCATATCAGGGTAGCACAACCACCTGTAAATTCAGCCTCAGGGAAATCAAGAATCCTTTTCTGGTCTCTTCATTCACCTGTGTGCATGTGAACATGGACACACACACACACACACACAAATGCACACAAAATAAAACCTTTCAAACATCATGTATTTTTATTTTTCTAGGAATATGCATATTTTTATAAATTATATTTAAAGTCTGAAAGTCCCATATAAAGAAAGAAAATGGTTATAGTTGGAATGGGAGACTTGCAGTTTCTTTGAGAGTGTAGTGTTTCACTGTCTAGTCATTTACCCACAGAACAAAGCTACTCTTGTCTCTTCCTAGTGATCTGTTATAATTACTGAATTCTGACTGAATGACACTGTGTCCTTTTGGAGGGACTCTTTCTCGGAGGATGCCTGGGGTAATCTGTAGATAATTACTTCTAGTTGGGTTGGTCTAATTATATCCATGCCTTACACCACAAACCCTAGATCCTGAACTGCTGGCTTCTCCTCAAGAGCCCGTCTTTGCTTTGGTGGGATGGGGCCGATGTGGTCTCCCAGGACTTTTCTTCCTTGCCCCCTGTCTGCAGGCACATAATTGAATCTGCATGTGTTCTTGAAGGTCTAAATCAAACAGAGATTCTAAGGGCTGTGTCTTTCACACACTTCAATCCAGTGGTAGGCTTTTCCTTTTCAGCAATGTTTAAAATCCACCCTTTGTGTTTGAAATCTGTTGTTAGTAAGCTTATGGCATGTAGGAAAAGATGTTTAATTGATAATCCTTTCATGCCCCATGCCTAATTAATACAGATTAGGTGAACGATATCATCGAATACAATCTTTAGAAAGTAGAAAATTATTTCTAAATAATTTATGTGCATATACTTTAACAAAATTAATCAATGAATAACCTTTACATATTATACTAACCAGTATCACCGTTTTAGAAATACAAATAAAAATATTGTATCCAAATAATCATCAACATTTGCTGCTAACAGAGCAATAGATTGTGGTATGGGGGTGTTCAGTTCTGAAATATCTAGAGTGTACAGCATTGGTCTTCATTCCCAGCCATGGACTGTGATAAATTTGGGGGTGCATTATGTTGACACTTGGACCTTTAGTCAATGCAGCTCAGGATATATGAGTCTTCCTAGTCAACCAAGCAGGAATAATAATTTAATTTGACCATCCAAAAATAAAATAAGAGAGATTAGATCTTAAAAACAAACTTCTCCAAGAAGATTTAATATTTGAGCTGCTAATGAAAGCCATACATATGTACATGTTGGCTAGTGAGAACATTGACATAAACTTCTAAAATATCAAACTCATTGTATCAGACCTTATTTCATGTGCTCTTTATCCATGCACAGGAGGCCCATTGATAAGAGTCATTGCCAGAACCTCCAGGGCAAGTCCAAAGCCCCTTGGGTAGTTTAAATCTGGCAGTTGTTAGGAAGGGGATTATCAGCCCTCATTCTCTGAGTCTGCCTTATCCTCAGGCCCTGGAGCTGCTGTGCTGAGCCTCACTCAGATGACTGACAAGAGGGCAGTCCATTTAAGTTCTCCATGACAGAGCACAATAGTACGAGCACAGCAAGGGGAAAATGCATCAGAGTATCAGAACTATGAAACCTGCCCAGGTGCAATTAACAGCCATGCCAAACACCTGCTCAGGGGAGCAGCTCACAGTCATGGTCAACTTGCTGTTAGCCATTTTGTAGAGGACTTTATAACAAACAGACATAGCAAACAGTTTTTATTTTAAAAAGACTGAGCAATTTTGGATTTAAACTGATGTTTCTCGACTAAAGCCAACTGCTGCCCCACAGTATTATAAATGATAGTACATAAATATTTTCTTTTTTCTCATATGTTGCTGTGCTGGTTTGAAAGAAAAAGTTCCCAAAAGGGGGTGGCATTATTAAGGAATGTTACTTTGTTGCAGTAGTTGTGGCCTTTTTGGAGGAAGTGTTTCACTATGGAGGTGGACTTTGAGGTCCCCTATGCTCATGTTCCTCTCAGTGAGACAGTCTGCAAGATGTAGGGTTCTCATCTACTTCTCCAACACCATGTCTGCCTATATACTGCTGTGTTGTGTCCCTCCATGACGATAATGGACTGAACGTCTGAACTGTAAGTGAGCCACCCCAATTAAATGTTTTTCTTTATGAATTGCCATGGTCATGTTGTCTCTTCACAGCAATGGAAAGCCTAACTGGTAATCTCAGTTGCCAACAAATTCCTGAGAGTACTCATTTCCTTCATCTCCAGATACACATCTAAGTTCAAAACAATTATCTCAAGCTCAGTACCAAGCCCATAGTTACTAAGTTGATATTAAGATATTTATTAAATTATTCTTTTCTTTAAAATATGTCTCATTACAGAAGCATGCTCAACCTTCTTTCCAAATGAATTAGTCTTGCTTCCAGCATAGTCTTAGACTGGAAGAGGAAAAATGAACATACAATATTTCCATAAGGTCCTTACCCAGCACCACAACCTCCCTCCACCTGAACCTCCTGTTTCAGAATGATGGATTTACTTTAACCAGAAAAACCTTCATAGTCATTTTCACCAAGTTGTCCACTGCATGATTAGAATTCATTCTTGACAATACCCATTGTGTGGATTCCATAGAAATCCAATGACATAATCCTCCATGCCAGCACCCCTGCAGGAATTCCACTGACCTACAGAACCCCAGTCCTCTAATCCTCACCCCTCTCTCCTGGCCGCTGGCAAAAGACTTTCCTAGCATTTCCCTCTCCATATCTATGAGCAAGATCATAAGCAATCGATCTATGTGGCTGTGGTGTTTGAAATGGAAACTCCCATGATGTTCAATCTAGAAGCAGGAATAGAACAAAAGCCTAAGAAGCAGTAAAGGCAAGCAAGTAATTTCTAGTCTGAGATCAGAGAAGGCTTGAAACCCAAGATAACCAACCAGGCTGAAAGAGTGCAATCTTTCCTTCCCATTTATCTTCTACTCAGCTCATCAGTTAGTTAGATGATTCCAATCTCTGATTGGAATGGCAAAACCTTTTAATCAATAAATGGATTGAAATACAGAATTCATCTGCAAATGTTTTCAGCCACATCCATGCACAATGATTAAGTGATGTGGGAGTGTCATTTATTAATCTGTTGATTTCATTGGTTAAGTAATAAACAAACTGCTTGGGCTCATAGCTTAGAACATAGGTGGGTGGAGTAAACAGAACAGAATGCTGGGAGGAAGAGGAAGTGAGGTAAGACGCCTCAGACAGAGATGGACAGCTCTGCTCTCTGGAGCAGAGACGCCATGCTCCTGGCTCCTGGGCAGACACATGCGATGTAGCTCCTACCCAGGATGGACGTAGGCTAGAATCTTCCCGGTAAGCGCACCTTGGGGTGCAACACAGATGATTAGAAATAGGCTAAATTAATATGTGAGAGTTACCCTAGAAGAGGCTAGATAGAAATGGGCCAAGCAGTGTTTAAAAGAATACAGTTTGTGTGTTGTTATTTTGGGCATATGCTAGCAGGCGGCCAAGGGTGCTGGGGACGCGGCCCCACCGCTCCTTATTACTACACTTAAGCAAAAACATAAATATTTTCATTTATCTCCCATGTTTGGATTATATATGCACATGCAACACGCACAAAAACAAACATACACACATATATTTGCATGTATATATACATTTATACACACATATATTTGCATGTATATATACAATTACACACATATATTTGCATGTATAAATACATCTACACACATACATATATATTTGCATGTACATAAACATTCACACACATGTATACACATATATACACACATCTATGTGCAAGGTATTATACTTTGCATGCTTGCATGTACAGTGTTGCGTGTTGATGATTCCAACTGTACTCACTGATGGGGAACTCTCAGTATATGAGAAAACTTGTTTACAAAGCATCAGATAGATTTATAAAACTTTATTGTTCCAAAACATTAAGTATGTGCACCACAGAACTGAAGGGTCTTGTGAAAGTTGCCAACGAGAATCTTGCCCAACATTGACACTTCATATACCATTGAATTTTCTAGGCTATGTGACTGAAATCGCAGATACACATGCTGAGGAATCCTGACTTCTTTCAGAACATTCCCTTCAGACTTCAATGGCAGGGTACTGAGAAAGGGGACCAGGGGCTTAGAAGATAAGAGAGAAAAATTTATGATCAGGTTTGCACAAGTTGTATTTTTTGCCAAGCAAGCTCCTAAGAAGTACAGTGTCATGTATGTGATTTTTAGAGGAATAATGGGAAATGGTCAGTAGAAACTATCATACAATGGGACAAAGTTAGCCGGATGCTAACCAAGCAATGCTGTACAAAGGGAACATGGGTTCAAGACCATTATAGACCAAACACACAGCAGTCTCAAGACTGAGCTCTTCAGTCTCTTTTTGAGAAAAAGCCAAGTGCTCAGGAACTGAAACCTGAACTCCTTCCAGGTCCTGGAGTCAGCCCCAGGCAGGCCTTGCCAAGTCTGCCTCTGGGAAAGGACATGGAACTAGCTTCCTTTTGTCCTTTCTCTGGGGCATTGGGTGAAGTCTTGGATCTACCCTTCTCTCAACAGTCTTCTTCTGAAATCCACTATCTTTCTATGTCGTGTTACTATCTGTACCAGAGAAAAATCATGAGGAGCACATTGACCCCCAAATCTACAGTATCATTAGGAACTATACCTCTGTTTTGTATGTAAGTGGAACCACACGTAAAGCACTTCTTTGGCCATAGAAAAGCTAGCTCAATGTGTTCTCTCATATGGGAAAATTATAAATTTTCCTTATGTGAAATACCTGTAAAGTTTAATTTGATTCCTTTTCAAATTTCTGACATGCTCATATAAAACACTCCCTGCATCTATCTCTCCAGGTTTAGCCAGCACAAGTCAGAGGCCCAAGGTACTGGTTTCTAACACCAGCTGGTGATTAGATTCTGAGAATTAAGTCAGGGCATAGCAAAGGGTGACTGGTTAACATGAGACAAATCAATGAGGATACCTTTGGGGGTTCACAGGGCAGAACGGAGTGCTTGTGGAGCTTAGGGATACATTTGAGGAAAGCTGACTTCTCCAACTGCACTGCTGCCACGCTTTCATTGCTGTTCATATCTCGGTATGTTGAGGACTAAGCTGCCTGTCTCTAAGACTGATCTGGTGCTTTCTCTACTTAAATAAGCAAGCTGAACAGAATCATGCTAGGAATCCTAGCATCTGAGTAGTTTGAGTTCTCCTTCATTCATTAGCTCATTCTGAATTAGCATAAGGATCATTTGGTTTCATTATGGTGTTTCCAACATCTGTTTCTTTTGATTCTTTGATGCTCTTCTTTTCCCTCATCCCACCACATCTCTCTTCCAACCTTCCAACCACATAGCCTACATTCTTCTGTCTAATAGCAAGTGTCCCATTTACCCTCCCGTGTTACTCTTTCTTGTCCTATATGTTAAAACCACTCAACCCTGTCAAACTAGATGGAGGAAATTATTTTCTGATTAAATCCTTCCACGATTTACTTTTACGTGTAAGTATGGGACACAATATCAACAATTCAATGAAAAAGAACCACTTTGTATTTTACAATAAGTAGTACAAGTGATTTTCAACAGACAAGTAAGAAAGTTTAAAGACAATTACAGGACTAAGGAAAGCTGTGAGCAGGCGGGGCTTAAGAACAGAGAATAAAGGTCTTACTCTTACCCCAGGTACAGCTTATCATTCACACATTGAAGAAGCAGCTTCATTTCTTCATCTTGTAATCACCAAATATGACTACATAAATGTTAAGACTTTTTACTACTCTAAATACTCACAATTACCTCCCAAGGGCCAAATAGAAGACAAGAGTATTGATATTGATCAATATTGGGATATTGATCAGATGATTTGTATTAAATGTCTTTGATTATTATGATTCAAATATTTTTAAGTTTTGTGTTTTTAGCACAGACATTTTGACAGCATATTTAGAAAAACTAGAAGACTTGGTTACACTGTGGGATGTGCAGGTAACCAAAATGACCATTATATTTATTACAAATATAAAATTTCCAAAAGATTATTTTCTCTTAGTTATAGATTCTAAGTAGTTGAAGTCTAGGTCAATTTTTTTAAAAATTCTCAAAGTTGTAATAATTGAATAATTTTAAAACAACCTCTTAAACAGTGAACTTAACTTGGTTTTCATCAGCTAACCTAAATCCACTGACAGCTAGCTTAGATATCTTGTTATGTCAATATTTTACCTTCCCCAGTGTCACTTAAGCTATTTACACACTTAGAATATGATAAACCAATGTTGAACAATGGGATTCAGCATATAAGAAGTGCATATCCGAAGGGCCTTGCTAAGGGCAGGCCTCATCAACTTTGCTGATCATGAAGAAGCTGGCCAATTCTACAAAAACTTTCTTAATCGTTTGAAATAAATCTTGGAAGAAGCAATCCAAGCATACGTCCTGAGCTGCAGATGCACTCAAGATAGCGTGGACTGAAGCGATGATGTGATGGTCTTTCACAGTGGGGAGCATGCAGAGCTGGGCAAGGACAGCATGTGTTGCCATTACTTAACTTGCCGTGCTCATTGCTCCAATGAAGGAAGTCTGAGCAATGCACGAAATGCTGGCAAAGCAAGGGAGCAAGAGTAGGAAACCTTCCCAAGTGTGATGAGGCGCTTTCCAGAACAGCAAAGACATATTTATATTTATATTTCATTAGGCAGGAACAGCCGTGCCTTAGCATAGTTTGCCTTGAGGAAGCAGAGGTCGGGAGTGATGTGTAAATCTTTAGTTTGATGTGTTCCAGTGTGTGGTCTCTTTGCTTTCCAGCTGGCTGGATTTTCTGCTTCCTTTCTTCATGCCCATCCCTAACATCACCAGGAAACTGCTCCTAATTAACTTTATCCCTTTTTCGTTTCACAGGTTCATGGATTTTAAAACTGCTGCCATTGAATCAGACTTTATAAATAAGTTAGTTCAGCCCATTATTATTTATGCTCATCTGACTTGATGGCTGAAGCATGAATGTGTGTGGTGTGTGTTTGTGTGTCTGCTGTATACACACAGATGTGCACATATGCCCATATGACTGGTTTATTTTTTGATATCTTAATTGTTAATCAACGTATTTGTAAAGTCACCAGAGTAAAGTATTTGGTAAGTTTACTTAATAACCTTTGGTATTGGGAAAATTTATTGCAGATCTAGCACAAATAAATGAATGTCATTTAATACTATTTTTCTGGAGAAAGGTAATCAATTTATGTTGAAATATCACATTCTGGGTCCATTCTAATGAATTCTCTAAAAAATAAATAATATAAGCAAACTATTCTTTAAAATCTTTATATATATTTCGATCATATTCTTTCCATTTCCCAAATCCTCCAATATCTCCCTATATCCATGTCTATTCAAACCAACAGGAAAGAGACAGAGAGTGGAGGAAATAGATGTCTACTTACAGAGCCTCCACTGTCATCACAACTCTTACGGTACCAGGTGAGCAGAACAGTGAATACTCATTTATGACTAATGGCTGAAGACTAATGTCCTACTCACAGGTGCTTGCCTGTTGTTTGTGATATATAACTGGAGGACAGTGATGAGGGAGAGTGACCACTGTGTCCATAAACAGCCGTGTTTACTGTCAGGAATTGGAAGGTAGGCTTAACATTCAAGATTTTTGAAAAAACAGGGAAACAAACAACAACAAAAAACCAGGATTCCTGGATATAGCTTCTTAAACACAAGAAAGCTGAGTTGGAAAACACAAAGTAAGTTGAAATGAGAGTGAGAATTGACTCTGCTGTTCTCAATGATGTCCTTCCCAGCTGGGTGAGGTCTAGGATTCTGTTATAGTTCTCAGGGATGAACTTCACAGCTGTTGTGTGCTGGATCACAGAAAAACCCCACGATGTATTTCAGGACTCCTCATTTGAGTAATATGCACTTACTTTCAGGACATAAGCTTTTGTGCATGCGACCAGACAGTGTGGTTTACAGACTGGAAGCAATTTTGCCTCTCATTTTATGAGTCAACTGGTTTATCTTCAAAACTTCAATATTGTCCCACAGAATTTGAGAATCCATTGTTCATGAATGGTAAAGTACTATTGTGTTTTATAAATAAGATGTTATAGGCAAATAGGATTCTGTAGCACACATCGATGTTTTTTTAACTTGGTAGAGGTCAAGGGGTAGTGTACTCTTTGAACTTTTCTGGTGTTATTTGGGAATAGCCAAGGAAGGAAATATTGATCTCTCCTTTCTGTAATCTCAGTGGGAGGCCCTTCTGATGGCTGAGTTTGCAGTAATGTTGAAGTTTCCTTATGTTCATGAAAGGTCACTGGATGGCATCCTACAGTTACAGGGGCCTCCCTTTATGCTTATTGTCCTGCATGCATTATTTCTATTCAGTCTTAGATTAATCGATCTTGTGATATGAATTTTTTGTTTTATTTTTATGCTTGCAATGCTTTCAATGCACACATATTAATACATATGTTTACTTAATATATTGTCCCTTTTCTCTACATATACATAATGTTCAATGATGAAATCAGGGTAATTAACTTTATAATAATGAATATTATTCATCAGTCACACTTTTGTCTAATAATATTAAAAATAAGATTACTTGATGAAAACTTAATTATTCTGCTAACACACTGAAGCTTTTTCTTTTCTAACTGTGTGGTGTACCCAACTCTCCATCATTAGTCTCTTTACCCTTCTCTGTATGGCTCTTTATTCCAAAGGAAAGACCACTATGTCCAAAAGACACCTGCAGGTCCATGTTTATTATAGTACTCCCAAGAGCGAGCACATGGAAAAATTCGGGAGTCCACTGATGGGCAGTGAAGTGAAGCAGATATCCATGTGGTATACACAGTTCAATGATACCATCCTGCAGTCATCTCTAACTTTATGTGCTCTTAGATGAAAATGGACCTGTGGTAGTCTAAAGTCTATGCATTTGCTTACAACTAGCAGAACATGTTTGCTCTAGTGCTGTCTTCTAGACAAATGCTTTGTTTATTTTCTTGTTAATGCTAAGTCTGAAAGTGGTTATTATATATTTGAAGGACCTAATACTACACCCACTTAACTAGTAGAGTTGGCTATATGCTTAAAACAAAATTCATTTAGTCTTTATTTAGAAATACATTCTAATATTTTATAATGATTGTTTTCAAAATAGTCATTTAAATACTGAGAATATCTTGGAGATTGTCTCAAATTTTTATATTAGCAGTATTAGAATTATTTAATAAAATCGGAATACTCAATAAAATGTCCAATACTGGATACATGGGGAAGGAAAAGAATGGAGCTTCATCAGTAGCTTGTAGGACACAAATTCTGCAGGGCTTAGCAACCATTACTGTCCATCTGGCTTCTGCTCATATCCAGTTAAATGTCCCGATCATCTTCCATAACTGACCCAACCAGTTATAATGTTCATGTGGTATTCAGTCAGGCTTACTTTGAAGTTACTTTTCAGTTTAGTGAGATTTATGGACTGCCTTTAACATAAAGGTTTTTTCCACGCACACTTTGTGTTTATTTTTATCTTCTTGTACTTATAAAAAGCTCTGTGAAGCTGGAACTATCTCAGCACATGGCTGTCTTCTGGTCTTGGTTGTGGCCACTGCATATACCATTCGAGAAGAGAACCAACTGAGCCCAGAATGATGAGCGCATGTTTTTAACATGGTCATAGAAATCACTCTGAATTTATAAACTGCTGTGAGGGTTGCCTAAATCAATCATCCCCTACTATCCCTGAAAATTCCTTCCCCAAGATCATGCTGAAGTACAATATCTGAATGGATGAAATGGTCAGGAATTGGAATATTATACACAATCAAAAAATGTTAATAATGTACCAACTGACTTGCTTTCTCATGAACTTATATTCTACTGTTTAAGTGCCATATTCTCTTGCCAAGGATGTGCCCACTCTGGATTCATACCATATGCATGCCAAGGTCAGCTTTGATACTTTCTGTTTAGCTTGCCTTGGCAAGGTACTCCACTCTCTAAATCTCCATTTCTATATCTATATGATGGAAAAATAGTGTCTCTGTGTCTATGACTTTTGCAGTGTTTAGTTAGAGGATAAGAGAGAAGCCATTAAAATACAATAGAAAAAATAAGAATAATTGCTAGATATTTCCAAGATAATTTCATGCATTGTTCTTGGGTAGTCCATGTATCTGGTTGGCTAGTAGTTTTCCTTGAATGAAAACTCATGTTAGAGTCCTGGTTTGAAATGCACAAGAAGTGTTATAAAGTCCTGTGCCGTCTTGTAAGAAGATAAAAGCAGTACCAACATCTGTGTATCATTTGTAGATCAGAAAAGGGATCTTCTATACCCATGAGCCATGACATTTTCCTTTATATTGATATTAGGTCTTCCAGCTTAGATTCTCAGAGTAAAGTTTTCTCACTCCTCACATCTTAAATTGCCCTGGGACCCATTTCTCTCCTCATCCACCACTGAATGTCAAGTTCCTCTTCTGTCTTCATTGTCCCCCAAAGCTGTGTCCTGATGACTTCTGCTCCATTTTTTTTCTGTGGTGCTGGATGAGAGGTGTCACTCAGGAAGGCTGGAAAGATTTGAGTCAGGTGCCAAGGAACAGGGTCTATAGAACTTGTCATGTACCTGTCTCAGTTTACTCTCCTGGCTTCCTTATACCTATTATCAAGAGGAAAGTACTTTGTCACTTTCCCCATAAGAGTTAAGACCTGGTACCCTAATAATAGCTTATACTGTACTCTTTCCAATGGACTTTAGATTGTTAAATAATTCCTAACCTTCACCAGATATATGTTTTCCTCATTATGGTCTTCTAGTCTCACATTCTTTGTGATTAATGTGAAACTAGTAGCCGTGCATTCTAACAGCTACATTAACGGTCTGTGTTATGCAATGAGCTATGCTCTTGCTTTGTTCCACACTCTAAACACGCTGAGCATTGAATCAGAGACAGCAAAGGGCATGGACTTTTTCTCACTAAAGTTTGATGGACTTTGGGCCCTTGTCTTTTTCAGTCTGTCCTTCTGCTTTCCTTTGGATTTCTGCCATGCTGTCAGTCTCTCTTCTTTACTCTTTATACAAAATTTTAACCACTCATTTTCTTTCCCTACAAGACAGTAAGATTTTTTTAATTACAGGTTTCTTTTCTACAGTAAACTCTTCCATGTCATGTTCTAATATAAGTGATTGTCCATCCATCTTTATTCATCTGTTTATTTGTTCATTGTTCTAACACATTTGGAGAATAAGATTTCTTCTGCTAAGATTGTACTATTGAGACTGAGACCATAAGAGAGAGAGAGAGAGAGAGAGAGAGAGAGAGAGAGAGAGAGAGAGGAAGAAGAAGAAGAAGGAGGAGGAAGAGGAGGAGGAGGAGGAGGAGGAGGAGAAGGAGGAGGAGGAGGAAGAAGAAAGAAAGAAAGAAAGAAAGAAAGAAAGAAAGAGAGAGAGAGAGAGAGAGAATATTATAAGCATAGGTAGGATGTCTGCACATTTGACCATCACATTTCATAATTTTGATATGCTTTTCATGTGTCCCACAAGATCAGTAGTGACAACTGAGGGACTTTTGTTCCATGGAATAGAGTATGACTCATGACAGCAACAAGCATGAGTGCCCACCCTACTCCTTCAGTCCTCTGATGGAGTAGGTGCATACACAGGCTCAGGTAGAGGCTGCACTGGGGGGAACATTATACCCAAAGACTCTGAGATCTTTACGTCCTTAGCAAAGACTTCCAGAAAATCTCCTCAGAAACAAAACTATGGTTCTTACCTGCAGAATATGCCTGAGAGGCAAGGCAAACACTGGGAACTTTACCATCTCAGAATGTGCCCAGAAAAATGTACATCTAAACGTCTATACAAGCTACTCTCTTTATATTCTCTTTATACTTCTGCCAATAGTGAGGTGGGCTGGGTGGGGGAATTGATTCTCATCTTAAAAAGTGCAAAACCAGCAAAACTTTGGAAAATTGTCTTCAACTAACTCCGTCTTTTTTTCTAAGAACAATGTAAGTATTCCAAACTGATTTTTTTAATAGCCTTTGAGAATAGGAGGGGAGAATGAAAATAAATGAGAGAAAATAAAAGTTTAAAACATACATTTCATGCTGATATGCAAGATAGAATGTTCAAGGTTGTTCTAAGACTTGTTCTCTTTTCATCAAAAATATTATTTTACCTTTTCATAGATTCATGTATCAGACAAACACACATGCCTGTATTATATATGCAACCCTTGATTTAGTATGATCACTTCTAGGTAATATGTATTTTCTGTTTGAGAATAAGTAGTCTATATTTCATACTAATAGGAGGTAAATAAAATATCAAGCATGTAAGTATATAGTGCAAGACTATGACTGAATGTGACTTTCTGTTAGGACAAGCAGCAAAGTCTTTATACATGGGGCATGGCCACATCTTGCAAAATTACTGCCTCATCTATGAAAACCAAGGCAGCCTGATAGTGATAACAGATAAAAGATATGGAGTCTACCATGGGAAATATTTCTACTATGGCTGTGTTTAATTCAATTTCACTCCCCATTGCTTAGAGATGTGACACCTTCAGTAATTTTTTTTCAGTGATTTGTGCACATGACTTAGAAGTTGAAAATTGTTCTTGGTTCTTAAAATAAGCCCACAGAAACCTATTCCTTTCTTAATGGAAAAACTGTCATTGACTTCCACTAGATTGTAGGCTTTCTATAGTCAAAAATAATCATTTTTATCAAATTACTTTCAGTGGACATTGTAATAATTAGCACACACAATTCATTTTTATTATGAAGAATCTGAGCCTCCATTGACCAAACAGGTTTATGGTTTTGTATTGTCATAATTTTGGATTCAGTTTTCCAGATCTTTTTTTTAATTTTGCACTTCCAAATTTTAAGCTCATAACTAAGGACTCACTCTAAAAAATGTTAAGTAACAAAGAAGTATGAAGCCTTTTCTCTTTCAGGATGTTTAAAAATGAAAGGTCTCTTTAGTTTCTGATAGGTTGGAGATCACAGGTGCCCTGTTGAATAGAAAGCCATAAATCTTGTACCTGTCCTTTGGTTGAACATGACAAATTTAAGGGATAGAGCTGGGTCAGTCTTAAAACTGGATTGGCCTGGATGTGAAATATTACAGACAAATTACTTACTAGAAATCAAATAAATTACTTCCTAGTCATCAAAGGCATCTAAATAACCTTGTCCCTCTATACTCCTCAAAATGTGAGAAAGAAAGAAGGAAAGAAGAAGGGATGAGCAAAGAAAGGAAGAAATGATGGATTTTTCATCAGGAGATTCTATCTAGACATTACCTGGAGCTTAAAAGTATATTGCATCTCACAGCTGATTCTCTTTCCTCTCTCTACGCTGCCTGTCTGGTTGAATTTATGGTCACAGAATTGCAGTTTGCTTTATTCTTCTAAACACGGTTTAAAAGTGTTCTGGAAGTCTCCAAACAATAAAAATCTAACAAGAGTAATGTCTTCTCAACAATAGCTCATTTTAAAATGGTCAATAAATACAAACAAGGCAAGTCCCAGAAGTTCTCCTGGCAGCCTGCCAGTGAGGAGAATTAAGAAATAAAACTCATGGGGGCACGCTGCACAGTGCCAGCTGCATGATCCCTCCCAGGTCCCCTCTGAACCCCACCCCAGCTCACTGTGGGTCACTGTACAAAGTTCCTGGAGGCTAGAGCTAAAGTCTTTTAATTTACCTGTAAAATTAAGCTGCCTCTTATTGGAAAGTGATGGGAAAGTCTACTGACTTTGAGAATAAATTGACTTTCCCTAGGTCTCAGGTAAGAGCTCCCTGTGTAGGATATGGTTACCAAGTAATTAATCATCCGTACTGGAATGATGAGAGCATAAGAGACAGCACCATCAATAATTTCAGGTAGGCAACTGGCTCAAAGCAGGAGACCCTTGGGCAATTGAACCTAAGATCACAGTAAAGATAATAAATTGGAAATTTTCCCATATTCTTTGGATCCCATATGAGAATCAAAAACTATACACGTTCCTCTGCCTTTTACAGATGGTTTTCTTATACAATATATCTTTATTACCCTTTCCCTTCTATCTCCTTCCAGTTTCATTCCATCCGTACCACCCATGTTCTGTCTCTTACTGGAAAATAACAGGATTCTATGTGATAACAAAAATGACAAATATAAAATATGACATGGTAACACAAAAGCTATCACATTGAAGTTGGACAAGGCGAACCAACAGAAAGAAAAGAGTTCAAGAGAAAGCACAAGAATCAAAAACCCACTTTTCACACACTCAGGAGTCCCACAAAAACACTGAATGGAAAGTCATACTACATATGCAGGGGACTTGGTGCAGACACAAGTCTTGGTGTGTTCATGTAAGCTTGCTCTGTTGATTCAGAGGGCCTTGTTAGCCTCCTAACATTCATTTTCAGAGACTACAATTTCATGCTATGGCAGGCAACTCAACTTACCATGATTGTTGTATATTTTGAGCCCTCCTGAATAATTACTAATGGGTATCACAAAATACCTGTCCACTTTTCTATTTTTATTTCTTTACTTATTGAACTTACTCATTATTTTAATGTTAAATGCAGTAACTAGCAAACATGAATAATAAGTAAATGCAAGGTAAAATTAAAAAGTAGAATCATGTTTCTATTAAATATAAACACATATACAATAGCCTTACTTTTTCCACACTCCATTATGGGTTAGGTGTTTATCAACTTGACAAAACTGGTATAATAGAAAAGGGAACTTTGATTCATGAAATACCCCCTTTAGAAGGGCCTGTAGGCAAGGCTGTGGAACATTTTCTTGATTAATGATTGATGTGTGAGGGCTCATTCCACTGTGAGTGACGTCACACCTGGGAAGGTGGTCCTGGAGAGTGAGAAAATGGCTAAGCAGGCCATATGGAACCAGGAACCAGCAGTCCTCCATGGACTCTGTTTCAGTTCTTGCACTTTCTTCCTTTAATGACGGACTGCAACTGTTAGCTGAAACAAATCCCATCTTTCTCACGTTGCTATTGGTTAGTATGTAATCACATCTACAGAAAGAAAATTAATCTAGTTATCTTTGATAGATTTGAGCATATATTTAAAGTTTAATTTTCTTGTAGAATGAAAATGTTTTTCATAATTTTTTTTTGTGGAAAAATCAAGACTATTACCTTAACTCTTGACAGTAGTATCCCCATCAAAAGTACATCTTATATTATTTGGGAGCAACATGAATATGCTATCCATTTAATCTATTATTACTTTGAATAACAGAATGTAAATGATTGAGAATAGCATGGTAGACATGACTTGGGGAAGAATGAAAGAAAGAAAACTCATTCTCCTAGTTAATTTGGAGATACTCCTGGTAGGAACTTCAACACTTTTATTAGTGTTCTTTCTCTTCCCCATTCTTCTTTTGTTGGCACAGTTTGTTCCTAACTCTGGTTTTTGCTACAGATGCAGGTGATCATATCATTTATTCTATTAATTCTGGAAGTAGAAGCAGAGGGGATCATTTCAATGTGGCATTCTCTCTGTGCCCGATCTTGGACTACCACACAACAGTGTCTGAACGGCTTGCTGAACTCCCCAGGAAAGTGTTCATTTAAGATTTTCATGAAAGTAATATAGAGCTAGATTTCACATATGGTAACCAAGCTATTTATATCTGGAGTCTAAATAAGTGCCTGACATAGATAGTTACATTGAACAATCTGCCATGCTCTTGTTTTCTGTTGATCCTTTTTAGTCTCCTGGTAACATCACTGATGCCTGGTTAGTTAAGAACAATCTCCTGCTTGTGAACTGTATTATAGCCTCCAGGTCACGTCATTAGAGTTTCAAAACTTAGAGTTCCTTTTCATTTAGTCAAATTAAAATAGAAAATGTATCAAAAGTTATTAACTTTATCCCATTTAATATTCAAATTAACCCTGTAAATAGACTGATGTTTTCATCTTTGTTTTCCATGAGCGCTCTGGTCAGCAGGACAGGTAGGCCTACGATGCTATCCTCAGCCTCCTGCTCCACTCTTCGTGACTGAATAGCTGTATATGCAATGTCAGTTTTCTACTACTAGGAACATAACCATCATTTCCTAATCTTGCCTTTTTATTGAATCTTTTATTCAGATACAGGGAATTTGTGATGTATTTCCAAGACTTGGTTATACATTTCAGAGACCAAGCACCGTTCCATGGTTTACTACACGAGAGAACAATGAAGAGAGTGAATGGCACTCATTACAGTATTCACAAATAAGTACTCATAAGTCAGGGCCACCTCTTGCATGTTTCTATAGGTGCCATCTCCTTAGTTGGCAGGCAAAATGAGCAAAAAGTTTTATTTTGGTTTTGATATCATATTGCATGATCTACAAGGGAGCAGAGGGAGCTAGTGAATGCTTCATGTTTTCCCCCAAATTTCATTTAACTGTATATTTCTAATTTATCCGGAAAACAGACAAATTCCAGAAAAAAAAAAAGGGAATCAACTGTAAACTGAGGCAGGTATAAGATTAAAATAATAATTTTCTATGGAGGAAGTGTTAACGGTCCAGATGACATGGCCAGAA
Source organism: Microtus pennsylvanicus (assembly GCF_037038515.1). NCBI lineage: Eukaryota > Metazoa > Chordata > Mammalia > Rodentia > Cricetidae > Microtus > Microtus pennsylvanicus. The sequence goes on from NC_134585.1 coordinate 65,922,950, forward strand.
ACTACAGAGGAACATCTTATGTTCCCAACTCCAATTATTGATATGACTTGGACTGGACTCTTGAAGGTTTGCTTAATTCAGTCTCACAAGAGAGATCTCAGGTGGGAACTAGTGGTTTCCAGTGAACACTCACTTACACTTTCTGAAAGAAAATTTCCATTCTCAAGCTACTCCTTCATTTTGGGGGAGTATTAGAGGATGAAGACAAGCAGGAGGTAGTAGTACTTTATTTTCCAATTATAGTTTTTTAAATTTCATAATTTTCAACATATGGAGAAAACTACACACAATCAAAATGAAGAGTTGTGAAGCCCAGGCTCAGTGGGGTACATCTACAAAATATTCCCGCCTTGGGGGCTCAAGGAACATTGCAAAGGAGGAAAGACTATACGAGTGAGAAGACCAGGGAGCTGCTGTGGGGTTCTGTTTCCTGGCAATGTCAGGAGCTACACTCATAATAAAGTCCCACCAACTTGACTGCTCAAACATGTGCTGAAGATGGAGGACATCAACAAACATACCAAACTGGATGGCGAAAAGCCCCTGAGACCTCCACACTACACAAAGAACTGCAGGAAACTGAGTAAAGCTGGGAGCCTGCGAGGTAGTGTATTATTCAGGGCTCCCTGGAAGTATAGAATTTATAAAGTGAATATTTATGTTTATTTAAAAATATAAAAAGAAATATTTATTATATGTATATGTGTGTGTTTTTAAAAATGGTTTACAGACTGTGGTCTAGCTAGTTCAACAATGGCTATCTACCAAGAGTAGATCCAAGAATCTAATAGTTGTCCATGAGGCTGAATTTCTTAGCTGATCTTCTGTATTAGTCAGAATCCAAAAGAAGTGGGCTCTAATGATAGTGAAGGAATTTACTTGCTAACAAGGGGGAGAGCAAGCAGGCAAATAGTAGAAACATCCTTCTTCCCTGTCCCTTAAATATGCAGCCACTAGAAGGTGGCCCAGATTACAGGTGTTTTGTCTTTTATATAGCCTGCCACCAGAAGGTGGCCCAGGTAATCGGTATATCTTCTCACTTCAAAAGATTAAATTAAGAAAAAAATACCCTCACAGGCAAACCCAGTTGGAGGGGGTTTAATTAATTTCAGATGTAGTCAAATTGACAAAGAAAGAAGAATAGCCACCACAGTTGTTTTCCTAGGAAAGGTTTTAGCAATGGTTTTACAGGGCCAAATGATCAGCCAGGAAACATACATGCAAATAGCATTACATGTATTTAACAGATTATATTTGGGAATGCGTATATCTGCAGGAGTAACAATGAATGAGTCAAGAGTCCATTATTTGAAGGAAAGTAAGAAAGGGTATATCAGAGTGTCGAGGGAGGAGAAACATTGTAATTAAATTGCTACTCAACGTCAAAACAAACAAAAAACAAGAATGCCAGTGTATAGAGTCTCAGAATAAGTTCTGAAGGAAATAAGTGACTTATAGAACCAGCAGATTCTGGGCAATCTACCACTAACACTTGTTACGTCTGAACACAGTGGGACTATTCACAGCCTCACCTCTAGGCAGAGTGATGTGATTCAGGGTGACACCGTCTCCACATCCTACCTATTCCACTTCCAAAGGAGGAATTTGTTAACTTCTTACTTGAGAATGTATTGGCCAAAGGAGAGTGTAGCAATTTCAAAATGGGGATAGCTGACAGGACCATTCGTTCTCCACCGTGCATGGTAAAGACCTTACTAGACAGCTTATTTGTTCACGATTTTATCTTTTTAAATACTTCTGTTTTTGACAGATAATTATTGCTCATATTTTTGGAGACAATGGCATTCAATGTATGTTTACGATGATTACACTGAAACAACTGAGATTTTCATTCTGTTGCTTTCAACCACATTAAGGCTACTTTGACAGAGAACAGTCGAAGTAATTTCTTCTAATTACACATTTCTTGCCATGACATTTTTTTTTCCTGTGCTGGTGATTGAAGCCAGGGCCTTGTACGCACTAAGCAAGAATTCTACCGGTGGGCAATACCCACAGCCACCTGAAAGCTTTGTATCACACTTCACAAAATTTACCCCTTTCAAGAGAATAAAAGGCAAGGTCAAAACCTTCCTCATTTCTTTATTTTCAGTTATGTAGAGTCTGAAATTCCTCTGTACTTTTCTTAATTCCACAGTAATCACAGCTCACGTTTTCTATTTTAGAAATTCACTTGAGAGAGTTGGGTAGTTATCTCCTGGAATTATCATGGGTTCTACAGTGCTTTCTACAAGTTGTAGAATTCCACAGGACATAGCACAGTGGTCTGTAGACTTTCTTGGTTCAAATACTTTGTTAAAATTAGCACTTGAGAAGCAGAGGCAGGTGTGTCTCTGTGAGTTCAAGGCCAGCCTGGTCTATAGAGAGATGTCCAGGACAGGCTCCAAAGTCACGTGGAGAAACCCTGGTTTATAATCTGCTTCCTCCCAGAATTTTGCCCTTATTCAGGGTGAAGTGTATATTTCTTGTCTCCTCTTGCTACAGAATACTTAAATACCTAGATTCTCTGCCTTCTTAATTTATTTGTTATTTAACAACTTTGAGGCTAATTTCATGTGGTGTGCTTTTCTCTCAAGTACTGTATTATGTAAGCAGTGACTTTTAAGACAATTATTTATGAATTTAAACATTATTTGATTGTATTTTGGACAGAATACATTGGAAAAATTTAAAAGCTCCTTAAATGTAGGACATTGGATTATATAAATTACAGTATAGAGAAAAATTATAGACTAGAAGTTAAAGAGTCATTTTGTCAGCATGTGTTGCCAGCATACTGAGATTCCCTGTAGATTGTAGATAGTTGTGGGCAAATTAAAGGTGGAGCAAAACAATAATATGATGTAGCCCATAGTCTGTAGAATTATTTAAATGATCTAACAGAACCAGAGGTAGACATTGTACAAGTGTGAGCTTGGTACTTTGCATGTCTATTTAATTGCATTGTGAAAAATCACTTGATGTTTTCTTTACATGATTCCTATGGACACATTCAAATGAGACCCTTACAGGTCTGACTCACAGGGAATTCACAGTGTTGTTAAGTACTCCTGTAACTAGGAATCATTCAAGACTAGACACTTCTGGATGAGACTCAGATTAAGGTGAATTTGACTGTTAACACTGATTCCAAAATATACTAGTTGTGTGCCTAATAGGTTCTAAAATCTTTCATTACTTTAGTCTTGTTTCTTAATACTTTGATTCAGTGATGTGAAGCTCAACTCTCAGGACCACTGTTATTGATAAGAGAGACAGTCACCTAAGGCAGTTCACATCCTCATGTGCTGTTTCTGAATGAGCACTCAGTCCATCTCCTCATCAGCAATAGCTTCTCTCTTCACAGATGCATTTCTTTGCAAAACATGAAAGGATTTTGTGGTTCCCATTTCTACATCTCAAATGAGGATTAATGATCCTAATTCATATAGTTTTGGAACAAGTACCTAAAATGGTAAATTATTTAAAGCATCCAGCATGGCTATTTATTACCTTCCATTAGAGTCACTGAAAATAATCATTATGCTGTGAATGCCTGGGAGGCTGACAGTTGAGAAAGGCAGTCATGGGGGATAGGAGTGTGCTGTTCCCAGTTGTATTATATAGAAACGCCATGGGCTCTGAACTCACCATGCTCTGAGTGTCCCTGTTTTGATCTGATCCTAATCACCAGGCATGGTTTTGTAAGAGGGGCCTTGGAAAATGATGATGCCCTTAGGACTCTGCCTTTCCAAAGGGGACTAATGGTTTTTTAAAAAGAGATACAGATGACATCCTATGTTGGGTCTCTTTGGTTTTTATATGTTTCCTGTCTGGGAATATAGTCTTCAGGGGGCTGTTTTATAAAAATCAATACTAGAATTGCTTGGGAAGACAACTTCAGTTATGGGTCGCCACATGGTGTGACTTTGGGGCATTGTCTTAATTACATCCACTCATGTGGGAAAGACCCAAGCACCTGTGGGAAGCAACATTCTCTGGGCAGACTGTCGTTGATGGTAAATTACAGAGAGCAAGTAAGCACAGGGAAGCAAGCATACATTCCCCCTTTCTCTGCTTTTAGTTGTGGATGTGATCAGCTGCTTAAAGTTCCTTCCTTCACAGCAGTGAATACCCCTGAGCTGGAACACCGGGCACAAATAAACCCTCTCTTCTTTAATTGGTTTGTCAAGGTGTTTCTTTACAGTGACAGGTATGAAAACAAGTCCTGTTCACTATTCAAATACACAGTGTAAAATTTCAATCAGAGTAGACAAATCCCTGCAAACCTTTCTGACTTCTTTGTAATAAAAACATTCAAAATATTTTCTTCTATTTGCCATTTTTTAAGCAACACATTATCATGCTAAAACAAAATGCAAGCCGTCACAAGAAATCTAATGTACTGGAAACCTGAATTTTAACCTTACAAGATCCAGAAATGTAAGAATAGAATGAGTACCATGTATTGTTCTTAACTGCCTCGTATAAGGCATTTTATTACAGCTTCATCGATGAGTAAAGATAACCACCAAGAACAGAACAAACATCATTGCCTTTTCCTTACATGTTAAAGTTGAGGAGACCCGGAAATACTGTCTGCTCATCCACTTATCAACTAGAATGCAAGACTTTAAGTAAATTTTCAGTTTCTGATGGACAATAGACACATTTTAAAGTATTGCCATTATCTTAGGGTTTTTAGTACTGTGAAGAGACATTATGACCACAACAACTGTCATAAAGAAAACATTTAATTGGGCAAATCCTTCATGGTTTCAGAGCTTCAGTCCATTATCATCATAGTGAGGGGGGCACAGTAACATGCAGGCAGATGTAGCACTGGAAAGAGCTGAGTGATACATCCTGCAGGCCATAGGGAGTTGGCTGACTCATTAGGTAGTCCCCTGAGCATAGGAAACCACAAAGACCCTGCTCCACCAGGGACACACTTCCTCCAATAAGGACATACCCACTGTAGGAAAGCCAAAGCTCCTAATAATGCCTCTCCCTATGAGATTATGGAGTCAATTACATTCAAACTACCACACCCATGCTAAGATAACTCAGGTGTTCTCTTGTGACAGCCACGCATAGTGGTGGTAACTATGTAGTGAAATAGAAATATTTTTCTGAAACGTACGTCTAGCAACATATATTTCTAGGAGACTTTGGAACAATACTATTTGATGAATTTACATTTAGTTTATGTAGTGAATTTCTCACTCCATACCTGAATCTAAGACAGAGACAGGACTCTATTTTTCTTTGCAGTCCTGACTGGTCTCAGACTTGCAGTGCTCCTCCTGATTCATCATCTCAAGTGCTGGTATAACTAAAGTGAGCCACAAGATCCGCTTTGGCAATCTTCTCTTAATGGTGGAATAAAATAGTTGCCTTAAGTTGATTTTCTTGGATAGATATTCTCCAGAAGGTGGAGTCTCAGACTAGAAGATTCCCTCTCCGAGAGTGATGCAGGGCTGAATGTAATAGCAGGCAGCCTTAGGGCACATTTTCTGATTCTCTCCTATAAAGATCTTAGGACAGCAAATCTCTATTCATGTGACTAACCTGCAATCTTCCTCAGTTGTGGAGATGATGACCACCACTTTAATTCCATCTCTTTGAGTCATCTTCTTTCCCTCTGATCTCCTCATTATCACTCCATTCTTCATAGAGTGAAAGATGTCTGATAACTTTTGACCAGTGTTTCTGGGGACTCACACATCTAAATGTGCTCTCTTATGAGTAATGGGTGCCATGGGGAGCTGCCATCCTGGGAAGCCATTGCCACTGCCACTGTTCTTGATACAGTGCTTGCTCTTATTTTACTTCTCCAGTCTCAAACACAATTTGAAAACATCAGGCGTTGATTTTAGGCAATGTTTAATAAAGTCCTTACACTTACCATAAGAACAAAAGCAAATTATTCTTTACACATTGCAAAGTCAGTGGACATTTTAAAAAAGAGTGTACTAAATAGTGAACCAAATAAGCCATATAGTAAATTGCTCAGAATCATGAGCTAATAATAATAATGAAGATGATGATGATGATATTGATGTTGATAATTATATTGATAGTGATGATGATGATGATGTGTTGATAAAACTAGAAGGGCTGTAGTTATGCCACCTCAGTTAAGAGTCCATATGGCTTCTCCAGTAGATCCTATTGTAGTTCCCAGCCCCCATGTTTGCCAGCAAACAAGTACCTGAAACTCTAGCTCCAGGTGATCCTATGCCTCTTCTTGATTCTTTTTTTTTACAAGTGGCCACTATGAAATCTTAACCTCCAAATATGAGGCAAGATAGAAAAAATCAAGGGAACATGGTAACGAAAGAGAGACCTTCACTCAGGAATCAAGTTGAAGTCTCTCTCTGGGCAAGAATCAGGAATTCCAGTACAGTTAACAAAATGTTTTCACTAAGGAATCAAGTTGAAGTCTCTCTCTGTGCAAGAATCAGGAATTCCAGTACAGTTAACAAAATGTTCTGTGAAGATCACCAAATCTGAGACAATATTTCTTTTGTATGTGATAATTTCAAGCAATATTTTTAAATAGCAAAGAGTTATGATTAGGACCTAACACTGTATAACCTTTAAGCATGCCACATTTCTTCCCTGATGGTTACCTTTAATTTTTGGCCATTTTACAAATAAGAATATAAAATTTGGTTCATAGCAAAAACAACTTCAGTAAACCTAAACCTTTGGTGACCTAGGACCTTGTTCTATCAGTTCTGATGTTGCCTAATGAATATCTGAAAACACTTTGTGATTTCATTGGTACCAAAAGGAAAGATACTTTTGAAATATAATTTTGCAGGCTGATAAAATTACATAAATAAGAGGAACAAGCCTCCAAAGATGCTATGGAGTTTGATTCTGTTAGCCATCTACTTCTAATCATGCGGCCCACCTTAAGGGCAGCCTGCTTCCCCAGTGATGCTCCTTTGATGAGAACTAGATTTTCACCTGCAAATTATCAACTGGGAATTGCTTCTGGGTTAGGGATGGAGTATAATTCTCTTCTCTTCCAGCTCTTGGATTCCATTGGGTGCAGTCATTTGCAAGACCTGTGCATTTGGCTCATGCTCTGTGAGTTCGTATGTGTGCTGGTCCTTTTGTGTTTGTAAGGTCTTGGTTCTTTGGTGCTCTAGTCTCTCTGTGTATCTTACAGACTTTCAGCCACCTCTGTATCATTCCCTGAGCCATGAGGGGAGGGAGGTATTAGTCGGAAACATCCTGTTTAGGGCTGAGTGCTCCAAGGCCCATCACTCTCTGTATATTGTCTGGATGTGGTCTGTGTATTTGTTCCCATCTGTCATAGGAAGTTTCTCTCATAAGAGATGAACAGAATACTGAACTATGAGTATAGCATATGCTTCCTTAGTAGACCAGTAGTATTTGATTTTATGCTAAGTTTCTGGCTTATCATAGTCTCCCTTTGTTTGTCACTCAAGTGGTATTGAATATAAATCCCACCTCATGGAATGGGCTTAATTCTATGGAGAACTTTCGCTGTAAGTTCCAATGTCATTCAACTCGATTCAACCTGGGATTTTACTCTTAGAAGTTAAGAATCTAGCTCCACCTGAGTGAATTTCTCAGGAGGCAGCACAGAGCAGTGGCAGCACAGAGCAGTGTCTCCAGTATGTGCTGGAAGGATATGCACTGTAACAACAAATGACCTGAAGGCAAATCATCTTTGTGTGTGAGGGTCGCAGCTCTGAGAGGGGAGTGCTTTCTTCCATTGTAAAGTCCACTAAGTGCTATCTGTCTCAGCTGTGAGATGAGTCTCTGATGGGCTACAGGGTGCTGTTGCTGAAAGGGGTGGCAGTGAGAAGAAGCCATAATGCCTGCAGTGAGGTGAGGGTGTGAGGGGCTGCAGTGGGGATGTGAGGGGCTGCAGTGAGGATGGGAGGGGCTGCAGTGAGGATGGGAGGGGCTGCAGTGAGGATGGGAGGGGCTGCAGTGAGGATGGGAGGGGCTGCAGGGAGACAGTGAGGGGCTGCAGTGAAGATGTGAGGGGCTGCAGTGAGGGTGTGAGGGGCTGCAGTGAGGGTGTGAGGGGCTGCAGTGAAGATGTGAGGGGCTGCAGTGAGGGTGTGAGGGGCTGCAGTGAAGATGTGAGGGGCTGCAGTGAGACAGTGAGGGGCTGCAGTGAGACAGTGAGGGGCTGCAGTGAGGGTGTGAGGGGCTGCAGTGAGGGTGTGAGGGGCTGCAGTGAGACAGTGAGGGGCTGCAGTGAGACAGTGAGGGGCTGCAGTGAGGGTGTGAGGGGCTGCAGTGAGGGTGTGAGGGGCTGCAGTGAGACAGTGAGGGGCTGCAGTGAGACAGTGAGGGGCTGCAGTGAGGGTGTGAGGGGCTGCAGTGAGGGTGTGAGGGGCTGCAGGGAGACAGTGAGGGGCTGCAGTGAGACAGTGAGGGGCTGCAGTGAGACAGTGAGGGGCTGCAGTGAGGGTGTGAGGGGCTGCAGTGAGGGTGTGAGGGGCTGCAGTGAGACAGTGAGGGGCTGCAGTGAGACAGTGAGGGGCTGCAGTGAGACAGTGAGGGGCTGCAGTGAGGGTGTGAGGGGCTGCAGTGAGGGTGTGAGGGGCTGCAGTGAGACAGTGAGGGGCTGCAGGGAGACAGTGAGGGGCTGCAGTGAGGGTGTGAGGGGCTGCAGTGAGACAGTGAGGGGCTGCAGGGAGACAGTGAGGGGCTGCAGTGAGACAGTGAGGGGCTGCAGTGAGGGTGTGAGGGGCTGCAGTGAGGATGTGAGGGGCTGCAGTGAGGATGGGAGGGGCTGCAGTGAGACAGTGAGGGGCTGCAGTGAGGGTGTGAGGGGCTGCAGTGAGACAGTGAGGGGCTGCAGTGAGACAGTGAGGGACTGCAGTGAGGGTGTGAGGGGCTGCAGTGAGACAGTGAGGGGCTGCAGGGAGACAGTGAGGGGCTGCAGTGAGACAGTGAGGGGCTGCAGTGAGGGTGTGAGGGGCTGCAGTGAGACAGTGAGGGGCTGCAGGGAGACAGTGAGGGGCTGCAGTGAGACAGTGAGGGGCTGCAGTGAGGGTGTGAGGGGCTGCAGTGAGGGTGTGAGGGGCTGCAGTGAGACAGTGAGGGGCTGCAGTGAGGGTGTGAGGGGCTGCAGTGAGACAGTGAGGGGCTGCAGTGAGGGTGTGAGGGGCTGCAGTGAGACAGTGAGGGGCTGCAGTGAGGGTGTGAGGGGCTGCAGTGAGACAGTGAGGGGCTGCAGGGAGACAGTGAGGGGCTGCAGGGAGACAGTGAGGGGCTGCAGGGAGACAGTGAGGGACTGCAGTGAGGGTGTGCGGGGCTGCAGGGAATGAGTACTTGAGGGACTGCCATGCGATGAACATGTGAACGATGGTGGTGTCATTAGAATATGAGGACATTTGTTTATGTGTGAAATTGTAAATAATAAATAAATTAACAATAATAGAAGTGATACCTCCCACTTTCTGTGTGCAGTAGGATAGTAGTCTGTGCCCTTCAAGTATCATCTCTACTAGCCGTCACCCCCATCTTATGAGAGCTATCATGATCATGGTTTGTACGGTTGCTCCACAGCAGCACAAATGTGGTTGTATTTTATTTCAAATCCAGTATACAGTAGCAATTCCAGCTCTGGATCACTCTAATATAAAATTCATATTGAATGTCTTTTCAATATGTGGCACAGTGGCTAATATAATGTATAGAGGCAATAAAACATCAATAAAATCATTTAATTAATGCTCAATTATTTAATTATTACTCAACAACCTCAGATTTCTTCCTTATTCTTTTACACAGTATCGGTGCTTTCCATAAGTATTTTCTTAGCAACTAAGCAAGATATGTCCTCATACAATAAATACTACTTGTTGTTAAAACTATTTAAAAATATCCTAATAGGAGTAATAATAGGTGGGTCATATTCAAAGTGTCTATATAGATGTTAAAATGAATGGCGTGTTATATAAAAAGTAAAGAAAACAGGTTTACATCCAGGATGATAGGGTTTAAAACTCTCTCCAAACTCCCAATATTAACTTGTTTAAAGAATGTATCCAGCAATACCACTCTTGGGAATATACCCAAGAGAACCCCTATCATACAACAAAAGTATATGCTCAACTATGTTCATAGCAGCATTGTCTGTAATAGCCAGAACCTGGAAACAACCTAGATGCCCTTCAACGGAAGAATGGATGAAGAAAGTATGGAATATATACATATTAGAGTATTACTCAGCAGTAAAAAACAAGGACTTCTTAAATTTTGCATACAAATGGATGGAAATAGAAAACACTATCCTGAGTGAGGTAAGCCAGACCCAAAAAGAGGAACGTGGGATGTACTCACTCATATTTGGTTTCTAGCCATAAATAAAGGACATTGAGCTTATAATTAATGTTCCTAGAGAAGCTAAATAAGAAGGTGAATCCAAAGACAAACACATAGGCATCCTCCTAAATATTAACCTTCATCAGGCGATGAAAGGAGACAGAGACAGAGACCTACATTGGAGCACCGGACAGAAATCTCAAGGTCCAAATCAGGAGCAGAAGGAGATGAAGCATGAGCAAGGAACTCAGGACCGTGAGGGGTGCACCCACACACTGAGACAATGGGGATGTTCTATCGGGAACTAACCAAGGCCAGCTGGCCTGGGTCTGAAAAAGCATGGGATAAATTTGGACTAGCTGAACATAGCGGACAATGAGGAAGAATGGGAACTCAAGAACAATCGCAGTGGGTTTTTGATCCTACTGCACGTACTGGCTTTGGGGGAGCCTAGGCAGTTTGGATGCTCACCTTAGGAGACCTGGATAGAGGTGGGCGGTCCTTGGGCTTCCCACAGGTCAGGGAACCCTGATTGCTCTTCGAGCAGATGAGGGAGGGTGACTTGATCGGGGGAGGGGGAGGGAAATGGGAGGCGGTTGCGGGGAGGAGGCAGAAATCCTAAATAAATAAATAAATAAATAAATAAATAAATAAATAAATAAAATAAAACAAAAAATGTATTTTGGAAAGCTATTGATTAGGGTTAGATTTTCATGACAAAAATGGTATTTTTCATCTCAACAGAGGTAGTGTTTTGTGAGTGGGGGTGTTATGTGTGAGTTAGGAACATAAATAAATGATGGACAGGCTGTTAGCCTTGGGAATAGGGTTCAGAGTTATAGCAAAGTATGGCATTAAAAAACCACAGTTCTCCTCCCTTTGTCCATGTCTAGGAAGGCCAAACTGGCTAGGCTCCCACAGAGGACCTTGGAATTTCCACAGGGCAGGGAACCCTGACTGCTGTTTGGACTGGAGAGGGAGGGGGAGAGTAATGGGGGGAGGGGGAGAAGGGTGGGAGGAGGGGGAGGGAAATGGGAGGCTGGGAGGAGGTGGAAACTTTTTTTTTCTCAATAAAAAATTAAAAAAAAAACACAGTGCTCTATAGATTGTGGTTTGCATCCGGGTGCATTTGGAGACTGTCAAAGACTTAAAATGACTAAAATTAACGTGAAAACAAAACACTTTACCAAAAGTGATCTTAATCTCATTGAGTAAAGTGAAGTGGGCATCTAGATAGGTGCACATTTTAAGGGAAACTATATGCCAAGTTTTGGTTTCTAATGAAGACAAACTGATGTTGCAGTAAGTCTACCAACCTGATGGTTTTGATCCTAAAAGTTCATCTTCATGTTCTTTAATTTAGGATATCTCTTCTGTGTTTAAAAAATAGTGGTAAGATGATCCCATTATCTATATAAGAATTTGAAAAGCATGTGTTCAACTCTCCGTTTTAAGGAAAGTTGTCCATATAAACATGCCCTAAAAATTAGTTACTTATTTACACAATGGAGTACTACACAGCAGGAAAACATAATGAAATCTTGAAATTTTTAGGCAAATGGATGGATCTAGAAAACATCATACTAAGTGAGGTAACCCAGAACCAGAAAGACAATCATCATATTACTCACTCATAAGTGGTTTGTAAACATAAAGCAAAGAAAACCAGCCTACAATTCATAATCCCAGAGAACCTAGACAACAATGAAGACCCAAAGAGAGACATATATGGATTTAATGTACATGGGAGGTAGAAAACAACAAGATCTCCTGAGTAAATTGGGAGCATGGGGACCATGGGAGAGGACAGAAAGGGAGGGAAGAGGAAGGCAAGGGAGCAAAGAAAAATGTATAGCTCAATTACACACACACACACACACACACACACACACACACACACACACACACACATGAAATTTGGAAAATACCATCACCTGTATACTAAATATATATTATGTTGTTTATTTCTGAGTAGGTTCAACCATTATTCAGGTGTTGGTAATTATAGGGTACTCATTTACAAACAAAAGTCTCTGCCCACATTAGAAAGTTAGGTTACAAAAAGACTACAGTGAAAAGAGAACAATAAGATTATTCTACTACTATGTCACAATGGTATTTTCTTAAGCTTCTGTATTTGAAGAGGAACTTGTCTGTTCATGACGCTCTGAGCTTTTATTGACATTTTTTATTTTAGTGATTTCTCTAGGTGGCATTTTCAGATCTCATCATGGGGCCAGTCAGCTAGCTCTGTCTGTAAAGATCCCACATCAAACCTGGGCCCAGTGGGAAAGCCTGCAAACACAGAGCTGGGAAGTACAAGCAGAGGGATCCCTGGGGCTCTATAGACAGCCACCTCATGTAATATAATATGTGAGTCTTAGACCATGTGAGAAGTCATCTCTAGCAATCAAGGTTGATATGACCTGGGACACTGATATCTACATGCATGCACATACATAAGTCATGCATGTACACATGTTTAACACACACGTGTGCATGCAAAGACATCCTACCCTGTTTGTCAAGACTTTTTTGTGAACAATTTCCATTTCAGTATATAGTGGTGTATGCATATATCCTGTTCATTGTTCCTTCTGCACACATTGATATAGAATTACTGTAGTATTGCTCTGAGGAACTTTCCACAAGGCAGCACCTTCAAGAGGGACTGTCCAGGCCCCTCATTTGATGCCTGACAGTCAGCCAGCAGTCAGTGTTCAATTTTGAAAACCCTCTTACCCTGAATTCACTCAGTTTAGAGATATTGTCATGCGAGAGGGAAAAAATCCATCTGTTTTTAAAGGGAAGTACACTTTTTCATTTAGACATCCTCCCAAAAGGCACAAAAAGCAATTTTCTACTCTGGAAAGTCCTGTGCTTAATGCTTTATCTTGAAACTTGATACAGATAGGTATCACTGGGTCTGTAAGGAGTCAAAAGTCCTCAGCACAATTAGACAGTTCCTCCATTAATATTCACCAAGCCAAACCCACACTCATAGACCTAATGACGCAGAAACACAACAGAGAGGTTAACACAGAGAATATAATCTTACCAGTTCCCTCCAAAAAACCCTTTTTGTAATGAAATATGTGCCTTTTGTTTTGCAAGGAGCTTTGAGACATCTGATTTTTGTAAAAACAATATGACTTAAAGATAGATAATTCTGCCTGTGTTAGAGATGAGGAAACAGAGTTCCAAGACATGACGAGACTGGCTCAAAGCCAAGTATCCGGTAATGCGGTAGCCAGGACCCAATGGAAGGGACCAGCTTTCAAGCACAATGCTGTGTGATGAGCATACAGGCCAGTTATGAGAAGTGTGAGCTCTTACCTTGAGGGAGATCATGGTTTCTAGAGGAAAGAATAATCCAAGCAAAACGAGATGACTGTTTTCTTATTTAATGATTGTTTTTTATTCAGATCTTTATAGAGCACAGACAAATGTCTCATATTTATTTAAAACATATTTTTAAAGTATTGTGATTATTTATTTGCATGTAAGAGAGTTTTCAGCAGAGCTGTGATAGGTACAAACATGGATGCAGGTGGTACCCGTAGAGGAGTCATCCCTGAGGCCCAGAGACCTGTGAGGTTCACATACAGTGGATCTTACTTCCTTTTGGATCTACAGTTGCCCTGCATGGGGTGAGGCCCATTTTTACATCAGCCTTCTTTTCTTAAAGCTGTCTACATCTCTCAGCAGCACTCCCTGGTCCTCCCCGTACAGCTCTTTTAGTTCCTTATTAGTGGGTCATTTTCCTGTGGTCTTAAATAATTCCAAGCAAGAGTCCATTTTCCCTGCACTGTTCCTTGTGTAGACCTCGCCCTGGCAGAGCCAATGATGGAAATGCCATTCTTTTGCCTTTTCCCAGTGTGTTGGGCTGAGGTGTTTCTAAAAATAGGAGGAGCTCAGAGAACACTGCTATCCATCAATGTGTTATTTGAAGGATATCAAGAGAATTACCTAATCACCCGTACTTCCATGATACAGCCCCCCATGACTCCCTCCAGGTATCCCATGCTCCATTTTTAGATATCACCTTTAAATGCAACCGCTGACCCAGAGCTGTGAGTCTAAGGAACTTTCAGATCTTAAATCGTACGAATGAAATTTATAACATATAAAGAGACTAGAACGAGATCCACAAAATGCACTTTGAAATTTTATCAAATATAAACTGTTATTTTATTTCCTTTTCTCCCTTAAGTTGGGAGAGGTTACGTGCCTCTTACAAAAACACCCTCCTCTCTATTTGTCCTGTTGTCTGAAATGCTTCATCAGAAACTCGAGAGACTGGTTTAAAGGGATTATATATGCATGTATTCCTTGTTACAATTCCCTAGTTCCTTTCTTTTTCATTATATTCCACTTTGTTGTTTGTGCTGTTGAGACAGGTTTTCTCTGTGTAGACCAATCTGGGTTTTAACGCAGAGACCTACCTGTCTCTGCCTCAGACACGCTGGAATTAAAGCCATGCACCATCATGCCCAGTTTTAGATGGTTTTTAAGAACTTATCCAGCTGCTTCAGCTTTATCACAACCTAGTTCTTTTTTTTTTTTCTGATAGGAAGATGAGCATGGGAGGTAGAAAATTCATGAGATTACCCAGATTTACAATCTCAAACCTTTAGTGAATAGGCCAAGCCTTACAGGTCATGGGATTTTTTTTTTAAGAAGACAAAGTATCTTTTTTCGTTATAAATACCAGTCCAATTTCCCACTCCCACCCCACCTCCATCCACTCCTTAGAAAGGGTAAGGCACATTGCTTTGGAGAAAGTTCAAGGCCCTCCCTACTATATCTAGGTATGAGCAAGGTATCATACAAAGAAACTAGATTCCCCAAAAGACAGTATGTACAGTGGAGCTAAATCTCGGTGCCACTGCCAGTGGCCCCTCAGTCTTGCCCAACCATGCAACTGTCAACCATATCGAGAGGGACTAGATTGGTCCTATGCTTGTTCCTTCCCAGTCTGGCTGGAGTTCATGAGCTCCCATTAGCTAAGGTGAACTGTTTCAGTGACTGTACCCATCATGGTCTTGACCTCTTTGCTCATATTCTCATTCCTCCCACTCTACAACTGGACTTTAGGAGCTCAGTCCTGCCTCTGTTTCCATCAGTTGCTGGATGAAGATTCTATGGTGATATTTAAGATATTCATCAGTCTGACTATAGGGCAGGTCAAGACCAGGCCCCCTCTCCTCTATTGCTTAGGGTCTTAGCTCGGGTCATCCTTGTTGATTTCTGGGAGGAGTTGTAAAGGCATCACCCAAGTCCCTGACACACTGGTCTCAGCTGGTCACCAAGAGTGAGAATTTCAGGCAAGCAGAGCTTCATGGCCTTTGGAGAGTGCTGCATGCTGCATTTTGTTGATGATCTCGAGGATATGTGCTCACACTAGTGATGATGTATTTGAAGGGGACATTGTTCAACATTCATGTTGGCCTTGCCTTATATCACATATGGCAAAATCCTGTAAATGTATTCTTAAAACAAGCAAACAATAACAAAACAAAGAAAAACATCTATATTATGTATATTTTTGACACTAAACTATTTTTCCAGGCATTACTTGATTAGGAAATTTTATAACATATTATGCCCTTCACAGACTGGGATGGCTTCTTGAAAGTCATTCTGGACTATCATCTAATTAACTAATTAAGCCTGATGCTCAATAAAGAAAATATCCTTTGGAAAATAAGCTTAAAAGACAGACCAAGAACAGTCTACCATAGTTTTCTTTCATTAACTTGTTTTGGAAAATATAAAATATCACATGTTAATATGTATCCCTGATTAACATAATAGGAAAATAATGGAACAGTATTTCAGACAACAATGAAAACATCAAGAACAATTTATCGGCATGTAAGTATAATAACAACAACCCTTTAAAACATTTGAAAACTTGTTTGTCTATTATAAAAGGAAGGCGAGGACCTGTTGAAATTGATGTAAAAGATATTTACAATTTAAGAAGAAACTATAAAATTTTCAACATTCTCACAGAAATGGAATTCTAACATTACTGCGGTTAGTTTACAGAATTTACTTTTACTTTAAATATGAAATGAAATGTGGGTGTGAAAATTGATTCCTTGCATTTTGGGGACTTTTATTTTTGATTTTTTTTTATAAATAAGTAAAAAGATTTGTAGAAGGCTAAGGAAAACTATTTCAGAAAACTAAAATAATTGTATTACAATTTCATTTGCGTCTCTGTCAGAACTATTTAAATTTATAAATAAGTAAAAACACAGATGAGAATACAACTCAGAAAAAAAATAACTCAGACATGTTCTTGGAATATTTAGTATCATTTTGACAGGATCCTGTTTGTGTAATAATGCTTAGAATAGATGTGTGTGTGTTGATTATAGAGGAGTGGGGAACCTGAAAAGATCAATGCCTTCTAATTGAAAGCTCCAAACTCATCTTGGCCCCACAAGACTGTGTCAAATGATGTGGGGACATCTACACGTGGTATGAAGAGAACATACAATCATAGGCAACAGAAAATACTGACTACATTGTTTGTGAAACCTTTATCTAAGTTAATAATGGACCTGACTCCATGCAGAAGACATGTGGCAGGAACTCTGTTGGCAATGTCTCAGTGGTGAGCAAGGTTCCTGTGCTTGGGGATTCAAGCAATGTCTACTAAAGCTATGCCAAAGGGAAATAGAAACTGAAGTTATCTGTGGCAGGAACTAAAGCAAGAATTCAAGAGCAAGCTAAATTTGTTAGGACCTTTGTGTCCCTTCCTAAGCAGCTTGAGTACTCTTCTCTTTCTAATAGGAGGGCTAAATTGAAGTCAGGATTAGAATAGCTATAAGCGTAACTGCATACTTCACTGTTTGGAAAATGAAGAGTGGCAAAGCCCATAGCCAAAGTGGGAACTCTGAAGACAAGAGAAAATCAAACTAAGTAGGAAACAGTAGGGTTGGAGTGAGGGATGCAATGGGTCACATGAGACTCAGTGAGGTGCAACCTGGGAGGATGAAGTCAACAAAGAACATGGGCATTAGTGTTCTTTCCTGCTGGTAGTAGCATCATGATCAATGTTTTCCCACAGTTGGCATTGGTCAGGGAGACAAATAGAGAATGGGGAGATTAGAGTGTTCCATGTTCTGGCAACAGCTGCTAGAAAACACAGATTTTCTTTGGCTGGACACAAGTTTGCAGGCTTTCATGTGAATTTTGTTGGACCAAGGTCTGTTTTGCACCACCTTCACCAGGGGAGACCAGTGGTTTCTCCCAAAGAGGTTAATGGAGAGGTCTGGAGACCTTGACCAGTGAGGACATGAATGAGACATCTTGGTTTATTTCTTCACTCTAAGTGACCTTGGTACAGGTGGACATTGCAGCTTTAAGTTATGAATGGCCAGCCCTAAAGTGCCTCACATAGCTCTGAAATAGTCTGCTTTTCACTGAACATCAGGAACATCCAAATAATAATTAGGAATCATCATTCCAATAAGAATGGCTATTACCAAAAGGTAAAATTATGAGTATTCTGTAGGAGGAACCTATCTCTTCACCATTATTGCAGATGCAAATTGATATATCTGTTATGGAAAGCTGTATAAATAGTCCTTACAAAGCTAACACACCTAAAATATGATACAGGAATTCCACTTTGAGACAGATTCCAACGTAATGAAGCTAATACATTTCAGGAGCCATTTTCATACTCATGTTTACCATGATCACTACCATGCAATAATACTAGTTGTCAGTCAACAGGAATGAAAACCTAGGAACTAATAATGAATTTTTTAAAATGTAGTAGTTTACATTCACTACTTAAAGCTCTTATAATTCTTCTCTTCTTCTCTCCCATTGGGATCTCTGGGTCTTCAGGAATGTGGCCCCTGAGAAGGTACCCCCACTTGTTAGATTATCTTACATCTGCTTATATACATACCAACAAAACTAGCCGATGTCAGTCATTTTTTAAAAAGCAAACATTATATTGGGAAAGAAAAGTAAGTGGAGAGGTATATGGTGGAGAGGCAGGAGGAAAGGAAATGAGTGATGGATTTGATAAAAAGACATTATATACATGTATAAAATTTTCAAACATCAAAATAGATACTATAAAAATATAGTATATCTACACAATGATATACAAGTTGGTCCTGAAAACCGAATGAAATCTTGTCATTTTCAGAAACATGGATGATCCTAGAGGATATAAAGCAAATAAGACACTGACAGATACTCAATAATCTCACTGTGTAAACTGTGGGAGAGCCAACTCCAGGAAAACTGAGAGTGGGAATAGATTAGCATAACAGAGGCTGGGAGAGATAAGGAATTGGGGGAGAGATGGGGCAATGAGTGCTTAGTCATAGTGGCAGGAGGGGCCACAATTGACAGTGACTTGTGCATTTCACAAAGAACAGAAAACAGACTTTGCAATGTTTTGTTGTATTTTTTTTTTACAGCATAATGAACAATGAGAAATAGATATGTTGGTCAAATTCAAATACTCAACTAGGTGCAATATGGAATGCTGAGAGAACCACACCAGCATAAACGATTCATATGTCAACTATTAAAAGAGACAGAGGAAAACAAAAGCCTGGAGTGAAAATGGACAAGGAGAAGTGTATGGTCCGTCAACAGCAAGGTCAGAGGAATTTCTCAGTGGTGTAGAGCTCTGAGGAATGGTTACGATGAAAGCCAATTAGCTGGACCATTCACCATCAAAGAAAAGTGACTGAGAAGTGCCTGAACTTGCTTTTAATCCTTTAACTCAACAACAAGTCAATCATTACTGGATACAGCTGTGAGGAGAACCTGCACTTGTCCTGGCTCCGAGCTCTTAGAAGCCCTTGCTTTTGAACACATGACCCCCAGTGTTATTTGTAGCCATCCAAATATTTCTATATATTCTTTATTTTATCAAAACTCCCTACTATAATGTCTAGGATCAATTTTTTAAATCTATCTATCTATCTATCTATCTATCTATCTATCTATCCATCTATCTATTTATCATCTATCTATCTATCATCTATCTATCATCTATCTATCATCTATCTATCATCTATCTATCTATCATCTATTATCTATCTATCTATCATCTATCTATCTATCTATCTATCTATCTATCTATCTATCTATCTATCTATCTATTTACTTATATGTTTATTTATTTTACATCCGGGCTACAGTTTTCTCTCCCTCCTTTCCTTTTAGTCTCTTCCCCGAATCCACTCCTCCCCCATGTCTGTTTAGGAAAGAGCAGGTCTCCATGAATATCACAAAACATGGAATAGTTTTCATTATTTGATTTCTTAAAAATAGCACATTTGTCCAACCCCAATTCTTGCTATAATACATTCCTTACTACAATCTTATGCTCTTAATTACAAACGTTTTTCAGTCCCAGAAGAAATCCATCACTCCTTTATACTCTGAAGTAGGTATGTTACCATACAGCGAATTATAATTTTACTATCCCAATACCCATTCACATATATTTTCAATTAAAATGCAGGCCTTGAAGACAGTGAGATATTTATTGATTTGAGAGCCCAAGTTCTTTCACTCCTTGTCTTCTAAACGAGTGAGCACATGAAACGACTGAGCCGCGTCAACAGGTCAGGTGGCCTCCAAACGTTGGGTTATTTAAATAACAGGATTTACTAATGGAAAGGGTGTGCCAGGCCTTTAGCATATTTATTCATTCTAAAATTATATCTAATCAGATTTGATTGTATGAAATGGGGATAATTCTTACTGTTCATATAGGAGGGCACCAGCAGCTGTCAGTCAGAAGAAGGTAGGTAGACACATTCCTGCTGCCAGCCTAGGCTCTCAAAAACAGTTTTCAGAGAAACTGTTTATTTCATACCAACTGAGTTATTAACTGGAAAATAAGCTAAGCGTGGGTATTCACTAAAAATTAATCTTTAAATGTTATTTAAATGTTCTCAAAATGTCATTCCTGAAAAGAAATATGATCATTTTGGGGGACAAGTTATTGCTATATGTCATACAGTAGCATGAAAGAAATTGCCAAATATCTCACAATATATATGGTGGTAATTCTTATTTAGCTGTCAAGATGGCAAGCCAGTTTACAAAAACCATGTACTAACTATCTGTCAGTGATGTCTGACACATTTTCATGAAAATCTATTTTAGGTGACAATATTTTTAAAAATTTGCCCCAGACTAAAAATGAAATGGAGAGAGATCCTCAGTCATCTTCAATGTACTCTGAAGTGCCCTAGGGACTCTGGGAGCTGCTGGAGAGACTTTGCACAAAGGCAGTGTGTCCGGCCTTGTAAGGGAAGAGACTGCACTAGTGAGGATACCTTATAAAATATGTGTTTATTTTGCACCAATGTTTTTGTGTATGTATGTGTGTGTGATGTGTATCTACATATGTGTGCATGCGTGTGTGTGTGTGAATGTGTGTCTGTAGGTGTGTCTACATGCTTATTGGATACTGGAGAAGCTAGCAAAGGGAATTGGATCCCCTAGAATTATAATTACAGGTAGTTGTGAGCTGATAACTGAAACTATTTCTGTAAGAGTCCAGCCCTCTTAATCACTGGGCAGTGTCTCCAGTACCTGAGATAATGTGTTTTGAAGACACAACTGCTTGCACAATTCTGAAAAACAGCTTAGCAGGTGTGACAAAATGCAGAGCATCTGACAGCCAGATTATTCAGAAAAAGACCTGAGTCATTCAAAAGAACCAAGATTAATCCAGTTTGTGCTTCTTACATTAAACTAGAAATAGTTATTTTATGGACATTGTGCTTTCTCCATTGGTTTAATATTGCACCTGTGCATTCAAATTTTTGTGTTGTGCTGTATTGTATTTATAATCTGGCTGCACTCAGTCCCCCATCTTGTAAGTAATAGTCTATAGTGATGTTAATGTGGGATTGCATAATTATTTGATTCAATCAAAAATATTCTATAAATTTAAGTGACCACTGAGTTCATTTATTTAATGGAAGGCCATTAGTTATTACCACACCTATAACGTTCAATTTGACGTCAGGCCAGTCCTCCTTTTAGCACCTCACTGTCCTTGTCGTCACATGAAGTATTGATGGAGATATATTTTACAATATTTTATTAGAAAAAATCCTTCAACATTAATTTTAATTTCTAAAATTTTTCTAAACATATAAGGTATTATTTTTCAACTTCTCTTTTCTAGATCTTTTTTGCTTGTTTTGTTTTAAGAAGTTTGTATAAAATGGCTATACATTTACAATGTTGGGAAAGTAAATATTTTTGCTGTACTTCATTTATGTCAAGAGATAGAGAAAGAGGAAGAAGGAGGAGGCGAGAGAGGGAAAAGGGAAGACAATAGCTCCTTCTTGGCATGTTCTATTGGACAAGGCAAATGCTCTGCACAAATCTTGATTCGCCTCACATTGTAGTCCTGAGTGTGAGAGAATTCAACACAGAGCCAGTGTGACCTGGGATCTTCGAAGCTGTCATGTTGTCAAGAATAAAGCCCTCATATTTCAAAAGTATTACATATCTTCTCTTTCAGGTCAAGATAAAGATCAGAAACTTTGGTCAAATTTCCTCATCTATTAAGGTTTTAATCTTTTCATTGATGAGAATTAGGAAACGTCACAAGTAAGATTTGGTATACCTATGTCTTTTATCATTTTTTCTGCTAATTGAAGTGAAAGTGTTCCATTTATTTAGTGGTCTTAAGAGGAGAACTTTTATTTGTTGTGGTAACTACAGCATGGTCTTTTAGTAAAATATTCTTTTTCTTGGCAATGTAAGGTTTCTGAATTATAAGCAGTAACTTGTTAATTAGTCAGTATGTAAAACTGTATTTTTGTTTTTCCTACATGTAATGTTTAACCTGTATTTTACCTCTAAAGGTTTTCATAAAAAATTTATCAATATAAAACATTATTTTCTTCATTTTAAGTTTTTCTTTCACATACATTTCTTATGATGATATATTTAATAACATTTTCTTAGAAACATCCAACATTAATTTTAATTCCTAAAATTATTATTCTGAACAATTAAGGTATTATTCATTGACTTGTCACTTGTGAAGGCTTATTCTCCAAGTCAATATTGAGGACAATTAGATTATTTT
Source organism: Microtus pennsylvanicus (assembly GCF_037038515.1). Classification (NCBI taxonomy): domain Eukaryota; kingdom Metazoa; phylum Chordata; class Mammalia; order Rodentia; family Cricetidae; genus Microtus; species Microtus pennsylvanicus. The sequence continues at coordinate 65,945,394 of NC_134585.1, forward strand.
CTGATAACTATGTAAAAGAATATTGCATTTTTCTGACTTGAGATTCTCCCTTGGGCAGTAAACAATGATCAATTCTGGTATGTCATTTATTTATTACAAGGACTATGTAAAGCCTTTTTCATTAAGATGTTTTCAATCCTCATGGTTCTAGCTACATACAAAATTATATTTTAGTGGATTATAAGCTGATGTGTGTTTCATTATGCTTTATCAATCATCATAAATGACTAATACATAAAGGCAAATTTAAATTTGCAATATGAGTGTCATGCTTTTCTTTGGAAAACATAAAAAGTAATCACTTTCGTATTTCACTTGATAAATGGTTTCAGTTGAAATGAATGTTTTAATGACTTCAAATGTGAAATATGTACTAGAGTCCTGATTCACAGTTAAATATATTTTTACTTCTGATAAACTTCTGGACTTCTCAGAGTAAGTGAAGACTGTATAAAACTGTTCATTGTATTACAGAAACCCATATTTACACAATTTCTCACTGCAAATAGCCCACTGAAGTGTAAGGTACTTGTATGAGGACAAAAAAATAACTAAGGGTCTCCTTAGACTGGTGAATTGGTAGCGTTTATAAACATTTGGCACATTTCCTATGGGGTGTTAAGAATGAGGACTTCCCAGACTAAATTTTCTTTCCAGTGTTGGTTCTGATATGGGATATATTTTACCCATCTCTAATTTAAAAAGGGAAACATGGCTGTGTTTTGAGGTGGGTCTCTAAGGATGATATGAAGCTTAAATGAGGCTAAATATTCACTCTCTATATATATGTGTGTGTGTGTGTGTGTGTGTGTGTGTGTGTGTGTGTGGTAGAGAACATATTTCAGAGTTCCATTCTGTTTTGTTTTTTTTTCCGAGACAGGGTTTCTCTGTAGCTTTGGTGCCTGTCCCAGAACTAGCTCTTGTAGACCAGGCTGGCCTCGAACTCCCAGAGATCCACCTGCCTCTGCCTCCCGAGTGCTGGGATTAAAGGCATGCGCCACCATTGCCCGGCCAGAGTTCCATTCTGATCAGTCTTGTCTTCTCTGCCCTCTCCTCTCTCCCTATGTCTGTACTTTCTCTCATCTCCCATCCCCTCTGTAACAGGAGGGGCCTGCTTGTTGGGGGTTTCTGTCCTCCCACCAGGTCTCACAGCTGGCAGGCCCCAAAGAAAATCACTCAGAGGACTATATTAATAATAAACTGATTGGCCCATTAGCTCAGGCTTCTTATTAGCTCTTATAGCTTATATTAACCCATTATTCTTATCTATGTTAGCCGCATGGCTCAATACCTTTTTCAGAAGGGTAGGTCACATCCTGCTTCTTTGGTGATCTGGGAAGGACTGGGGGCAATGGACTCCCTCTTTCCTTGAATTCTCCTGTTCTCATCATCCCACCTCTACTTCTTGTATGGTTAACCCACCTATACTTCCTGCCTGGCTAATCAGCCTTTATTTAAAACATGATTGACAGAATACAGACAGTTCTCCTGCACCATCCCTCTACTCTCTATTCCTCTTGCTTCCCTCCATACATGTGAGGAAACATGTGTGAGGAATCAAGAAGGTCTAACGATAAAGAAATCCCTCAACTCATGTGACCTTGACCACACCCACATTGGTTGTAGATTCTTTACCTTCACAACAGTAAGAAAAGCATGTCTTTGATTTCAATCAAACAGTCAAACAAGCTGATCGATAATAGGCCTTGAGTAATCAGTTTCTTCCAAACCTATTAATATCGCGAACCAGAATTAGTTTCTATGAAAAGGACATTTGTTGTTGTAGTTAGTGTATGAAATTTTAACACAATGGGGTTAAATTTTCTCCTTGCAACCATATCTTCTGCTTTCCCAGTCTTCAGCTGTCTGTGGCTCGGTGTCTTTCCAGGAATGTTTAATCACACACACACACACACACACTATGAAACATTGATTAAAGCCTATATAATTCAATTGATTATTTCTACATAGCAATATAAATTTGTAAGCACTGTCTCCTAAAACATCATGCGAAATTGTTTTTATTGAGCTATATACTTTTTCTCTGCTCCCCTCCCTTCCTCTTCCCTCCCCTTCTACCCTCACCCATGGTCGCCATGCTCCCAATTTACTCAGGAGATCTGTCTTTTTCTACTTCCCACGTAGATTAGATCCGATGGATCTAGAAAACATCCTGTTGAGTGAGGTAACCCAGATCCAGAAAGACAAATATACTATGTACTCACTCATGCAAAACGGTAACATCAGAATGACAAACTTGACCATGAAGCCAGTTCAAAAGAGAACGCATGATGCATTTGAGGAAAGCAGGTTTGATTTCCCTAGGTTCTTCCAATCTCAAGTTTTACAGAGCCCACAGGTGTCCTGAATAATTTAAACTGTGACTTGTTTATTTACAAGCTCAACCCCTTTAAAACAACAAAACACATCATGTTTTCAGGTGAAGGAATTTAATCTCTCTCTCTTGTCACAGTTCCATACAATTGAGGTTCTTAACCTGGGAGTAACACAATAAGCAAAGACATTTGTTCTCTTAATAGGAGTCAGGGTTTGTTTCCCCTTGATTTGCTGTGTTGGCCCTGGGACTTGTAACTGGCAATGGAAATATCTCTGTGCTGCTGTGGTGTATACTATGGCTCAGATTCTGCTATTACATCGTTTTCTTGTCTCTCACAGGATCCTAGGAGCATGCCTTTTCTTCCTGTCAGAATGCTTGTGGTCAGAGAGTCACTAGTTTCCTCAGCCTTCTCAAAGGCAGAAACATGGAAAAATTAGCCCCAGATAGCTCACTGCTTACCATACCTGTAAATGAACCTAGCCAGGATCAGTGGTGAAACCCCTGAGTTTGAAGAAACTCTGAACTGAGCCAGTAACAAACTGCTCAGATGGAAATCCGAGAATTACAGAGGAATTATGTTAATATTCAAATTTAGGAGTGACTTCCATTAAACCAAAAACTACACTGTTGTTTTCTTTTTCTATATGACTGACTGACATAGTCTCTCAAAATCATTACTAATCGTCTCTCAGGCCAATTTTCTGCCTGGAAAATGATCAGGGAAATAGGTTGTTACTTCCCTAACACTGTCAGAATCTCTATGCATGGAATGAAACTTTCCCACCACCACCAAGCAGCCAGAAAACCAAAACAAATCTACTAGAACCCCACAGAATATAAAGAACTGCCAAACAGAAACTGTGTGCGATATTCCTGGAGGAACCCTTTGAATAATCTTGAAATCAAGAAGCAGTGGCTTACACACTCCAGCCCCTACTTTTCTGTGTGTGTCAGCCTGGGCACACTGGTGTAATAACACTCTGGGCTTTTTGTTTGTTTTGTTTTCCTTCTTTTGTAATTACATACTGACCACGTTTTTCCCTCCCTCATCTCCTCCCCAGGGATAGGTACTATTCTCACTGCTGGGAGCCTTACAAAGAGAACAGGCTACACAACCATTACACATGCACAGAGGGCCTTTGTCGGTCCCATGCAGACCCCCTAACTGTTGGTCCAGAGTCCATGGGCTCTTGGGTCAGCCGTATCTGTGGCCTCCCCAGTAATGTCCTTGACCCTCCCCTGGCTCACACACTCCCTCCTTCCTTTCTACCAGAGGACTGCCAGAGCTCAGAACTTAAAGTTCTTGTCACACATGTCTTATAGCTAGCCCAAGATTTTTATATTATTTCTGGCTATTGTAAAATGTGTTATTTCCATAATTTCTTTCTCAGCCCTTTTATCACTTGTATATAGGAAGGTGGATGATTTATTTTGAGGTAATCTTCCATCCAGCATCATCACTGAATGTGTGTATCAGCTATAAAAGTAGAAGTATTGGATCATTTATGTTTACTATCATATCATCTGAAAATAGTGGAAATTTGACTTCTTCCTTTCTAATTTATATCCCCTTGATCTCCTTTGTTGCCTTATTGCCCTAGCCACAACTTTGAGTACTGTATTGAATAGATAGAGAGAGTGGACAGTCTTGTCTTGTTCCTGATTTTAGTGGAATCACTTTGAGTTTCTCTCCATTTAGTTTGATGTTGGCTGTCACCTCGCTGTAAATTGTTTTTATTATGTTTAAGTATGTACCCTGTTTCCCTGATCTCTCCAAGACCATTATCCTGGAAGGGTGTTAGATTTTGTCAATGCTTTCTCACCATCTAATGAGATGCTTCTTTTTTCTTTCAGTTTGTTTATATGGTGGATTACATTGATAGATTTTTGTGCATCGAACTACCCCTGCTTTCTAGGATGAAGCATACTTTATCATGCTGAATGATTTTTTGATGTGTTCTTGAATTCGACTTGCCAGTATTTTATTCAGTATTTTTGCCCCAGTATTCATTAGGGAAATTGGTCTGTAATTCTTTTTTTTTTATTGTTGTTTTTTGCATGGTTTGGTTATCAGGGTAACTGTAGCCTCATTTAAAAAAAAAACTGACAAATTTCCTTCTGTTTCTATGGTATGGCACAATTTGAGGAGTATTGGTATTATCTCTTCTTTGAAATTCTGATAGAATTTGGGTCTGGACTTTTTTTGTTAGGAGGCTTTTATAACTGTTTCTATTTACTTAGAGGCTATAGGTCTATATACATTCCTTATCTGATCTTGATATAATTTTGATATGTGGTACCTATCAAGAAAATTTTCCATTTCTTTTATATTTTCCATTTTTTTTGGATCACGGGTTTTTGAAGTATGACCTAATGATTCTCTGGATTTCTTCAGTGTCTGTTTTTTTAAAATATTTATTTATTTATTTATTATGTATACAATATTCTGTCTGTGTGTATGTCTGAGGCCAGAAGAGGGCACCAGACCTCATTACAGATGGTTGTGAGCCACCATGTGGTTGCTGGGAATTGAACTCAGAACCTTTGGAAGAACAGGCAGTGCTCTTAACCAATGAGCCCTCAGTGTCTGTTTTTATGTTTCCATTTTCATTTATAATTTTGTTAATATGGACATTCTCTATCTACTTTTTAGTTAGTTTGGATGAGGGTTTGTCTATCTCGTTGACTTTCTCAAATAACCAATGCTTTGTTTCAGTGATTCTTATTCTGTTCTCTTTGCTTCTAGATCCTTGATTTCAGCCCTGAGTTTGCTTATTTCTTATCATCCACTGCTCCTGTGTGAGTTTGCTTTTTTGTTGATGTTCTAGAGATTTCAGATGGGCTATTAAGTTATTAGTGTGAAATTTCTCCAAATTCTTTTTTGAATTGTTTTTTTGAACTATACATTTTTCTCTGCTCCCTTCCCATTGTTATCCTCCCCTTGTACTCTCTCCCATGACCCCCACACTCCCAACTACTCAGGAGATCTTGTCATTTTCTTTTTCTTATGTAGACCCATGTATGTCTCTCTTAGGGTCCGACTTCTCCATGGAGGCACTTAGTGTTATGAACTTTCCTCTTAAAATTGCTTTTAGTGTCCCATTGATTTGGTTATGTTGTGCATTCATTTTCATTTAATTTTGGGAAGTCTTCAGTTTCTTTCTCATTTTTGCCTTAACCAAGTGCTAATATACTTGAGAGTTGTTCAGTTTTTATGAGTTTGTAGGCTTTCTGCATTTTGTGCTGTTGATGACTGCTAACGTTAATATATTGTGATTTGATAAGATACAAACGATTATTTCATTTGAGTCGTAGCATTTGTTAACTCTCTTTTTTCTCTGTTAAGTTTCTGTCTGGCAGATCTGTCCATTAGTGAGAGAATGGTGTATTAAGTCTCCCACTATAGATGTGTAGAGTTTGATGTGTGTTTTAAACTTCAGTCAGGTTTCTGTCTGGCAGATCTGTCCATTGGTGAGAAGGGGTGTTAAGTCTCCCACTACAGATGTGTAGAGTTTGATGTGTGTTTTAAACTTCAGTCATGGTTTGCAAATGTAGGTGGCCTTGTACTTGAGACATAGATGGTCAGAACTGAGGGTTCATCTTGATGTGTTTTTCCTTGATGAATATAAGATGTACTTTTACATTTCTTTTGATTAATTTTAGTTTGAATTCTATTTTGTTAGATATTAGGATAGCTACACCAGCTTGCTTATTAGGTCCATTTGATTGGAAAATATTTTTCCAACTCTTTACTGTGAGGTAATATCTGTCTTTGAAGTGGAGGTATGTTTTTTATATGCAGCAGAAGAATGGAACCTGTCTTTATATCCATTATGTTAGCCCATGTCTTTTTATTGGTGAACTGAATTCAATGATATTAAGAGATATTAATGATCGGTGATTGTTAACTCCTGTTTTTTAAGGTGTGTGTGTGTGTGTGTGTCTATTTCCTTTGCATTTTACTGGTATGAGATTATCTATTGCCTGTGTTTCTATGGATGCAGAAAACTTCCTTGGGTTGGAATTTTCCTTCTAGTACTTTCTATAAAACTGGACTTGTCAATAGGTATTATATAGATTGGCTCTGTTATGAAATATCTTATTTTCTCAGTGTATGGTGATTGAAAGTATTGCTGGGTATAGTGCTTGACATCTATGATCTTTTAGTGTCTGAAAATTGTGTGTTGAGGACATTCTGGCTTTTAGAATCTCCATTGAGAACTCAGGTGGAATTCTGAAATGTCTGTCTTTGTATGTTACCTGGCCTTTTTCTTTTGCAGACCTTTATATCCTTTGTCTTTCTGAATATTTATTATTTTGATTATTATGTGCCAATGGGCCTTTTTTTCATCCATTCTATTTGGTGTTATGTAAGTTTCTTGTGCCTTCATAAGAATGTCCTTCTTTGTGTTGAGAAAGTTTTCTTCTATGATTTTTTGAATATATTTTTGTGCCTTTGAGCTGGGATTCTTTTCCTCTTCTATCCCTATCATTCTTAGGAATAATCTTTTCATGGTGTCATAGATTTCCTGGATGTTTTGTTTAGGAATTTTTTGAAATCAACATTTTCTTTGTCTGATGAATCTATTTCCTCTCTTGTAGCTTCAGCACTGATGATTTCTTTTTCATTTCTTGGATTCTGGTAGTTTCTGTTTGCTTACCCAGATTTTCCATTTCCAGAATTTCCTTGGTTTGTTGTCTCTTTATTGCTTTTATTTCACTTTTTAAATCTTGAACCATTTTCTTCATTTTTTTGGTTGTTTCCTTTTTCTTGACTTTCTTGAGTTCCTTTATAGGATTTATTGGTTTCTTTAATTTTTTGTTTGTCTTTTACTTCATTTCTTCAAGAGAAATTTTCATTTTCTCTTTAAGGGCTTCTATTTTCTTCATAAAGTTATTTTAAGGGCATTTTTGTGCTTCGTCTGTATTGGAATTTCCAGGTCCTGCTGTTGTAGGGCCACTGTGCACTGGTGGAGTCATATCACCCATTGTGTCAGTGAATACATTCTTACACTGCTGTTTGAGCATCCAGGTCTGGATTTTGATCATTGCGTTGTTTTTGATGGTTGGGTATTTTGTTCCTTTTTTATCCGTTTCTTTGATTGTCTTATGGCCTGAATGGCCAAGGCTTCTGGTGATTGCCAGTTTTCAGGTACAGTAGAGTCAACACAGTTGAAGTTTTTGGAGGTTGGGTGCCAAGCTCCAGTATATCCTCTATCTCTTCTTAATGGTGTGAGCTGTACCTGTGCCTATGGCATCTGCTGTAGTTGTGGGAAAGGGCTGGGCACGGGGAGGGTAATGAAATGGGTGGGGTTGGGCAACCGATTAGGTCTTGGGGTAATAGAATCCAGTGTGTGATTGTAGTGGTGGTACAGTCTGTAGGTAGGTCTCTCCCTCCTGGCCAACTTCTGGGTACTGCACCAGAGCAGAGGAATTCCACTAGAGTTGGGGGCAGGGACCAACTATCTAGCTGGTGGTGAGATGGGGCAGGTAGCACCACTAAATCTGGAGCTTAGGGTCTGAAGGTTGGGGTAGTTCAGTTGGGAGGCCAGTCACTCACCTGTTCTTCCAACTTGTGTGGGTTATGCCTCTGCCTATGGCGTCTGCTTGAGTTGTAGGGGAGAACTGGCCAAGGAGAGGATGAAGAGGTGGGTGGGGTAGGGTGTCTTGGAAAAACCTAAATCATTCATTTAAATATATTTCTATTTTACATTTGTATCTACTTGTATGGATGTATATCACTTTCATCTTATGCCTGTAGAAGTCAGAAGGGCACATTGGATCCCCTTGAACTGCAATTACAGATGGGTATTAACTAACGTGCAGATGCTAGGACCACATCTATCTTTCCAGTTCCAAATTAATTTTTAGAGATAAAACAGATAATGAGTTTAAAAAATAATTGCTGATATTTTCCTGGACTGGAAAAAGAAACATCAGTGGCAAAGTATTTTCTTAGCATGTATAAAACCCTAACTTCAATTTCCAGAACTGAAGAGGAAAAAAATAATTTCAAAGCACAAATTATTGCTGCATATAAATAGCGATGTCGGAAGGAACATTCAGTGCAGAGCAGTTTACGTTGTCAGAATGTCACAGGTGAATAAGATGAGACTTACACATCCTTTGTCCCCTTCATTATATATTGAGGCAGAGATGTATCCAGGGATAGACTTGACACCATAAATAATCACATTAGCCTTATTCTAGTGATTATAAACTAAATGTAATAGTAATGATAACTCTTCAAGGAAGCCCTTAAAATTGTAATAAAAACCTTCACGTTTCATTTTTTTAAAGTTTACAGTAGTTTCCTTATAACATATATCCAGCAATAGGATACAGCAATGTTCCACCTGCCGAATAAATCTACTAAAAATGAAGTAGAGAGAAGGAAACCCTTCCATTTCAATGATTTTTACACCCAACACTTGAGCATAATCACTGAATAATTTCTGGAGTTCTCTGGAACTAAATGAGTACCTGAAATGACTTATTCATAACTTCTAGAGAAAATGGACTCCCCATTGCAAATCTGAAAAGTAAATTTTAATATAAAAGTCTTGTGCCCAGTAATTCAGTTTCACTGAGAGAAAGAATTGTGTTTGAGATTTTTTTTATGTGGGGTCCCACCCCTAGACAAATACAGGCAACTAATTTCTACTGTGTGTAGGATTTATCTCTCCCAGGGATGAGTCCTCCTTTTTGGCTGTCCAGTTCAGAGAGGTCAGTTCTGAAGCTGTATACACACAAAGAACACGGGTAGCCTCAGTGGTTTGTATTTGTGTGTGTATTTATATGTATATATAAATATATATGCAAATATAATATATATAAATATGCATGACATATATACAAGTAAACATAATACATGAAACAATATGCAAATATATCTGTGTATGATCTAGCTTTGCCTATAACATCTTAAAACATATCTATAAGGTTTCTGAATTTATCTGTAATAAAATGCATGGGATATAAAGCACACCAAGGGAAATAATTTCAAACTGAAGATGAAAACACAACAAACAAAAGAAGAAAGGGAGAAAATTAAAAATAAAACCTTCCCTGTGAGCCAGAAACATCACATCTGCCAAGTCTATTTCTTTCCAAAAGATCCCACAGAGTTAATGCCTCAAAATTAATTCATTCCCGTTTAGAAAAGAAAATGCTGACTCAATATTGGCTGGATACCTTAATCACTCTCAATATTACTTTCACCAGTACAGAAGAAAACAGCTCAGACATGTAAGCCATGTGTCATACATGAGCACATATACTAAATTGTCACAGGAAGAGTATAATCTGACATGGTAGTTTCTAGTATTAACCAGAGTCTGTAACTTGGAATTACAGCAAAGCAGAAATCAATTTTTAGCCGGGTGGTGGTGGCACACGCCTTTAATCCCAGCACTTGGGAGACAGAGGCAGGCGGATCTCTGTGGTTCGAAGCCAGCCTGGTCTACAAGAGCTAGTTCCAGGACAGGAACCAAAGGCTATGGAGAAACCCTGTCTCAAAAAATCAAGAAAAAAAAGAAAGAAATCAAATTTTACTGAACTTTGTTCAAAACTTGTGAATTGCTGTCTTATTTTACTATAAAATTATTAATATTATTAACTTTATTTTTATAACAACATCATCCTCAATGTCGTAGACATTGTGAAACATCTCAGGTATCACATTTTTTCTTTATGAATCAAAACTCCTGTTGCACATTGATTTCTGGTTATAAAAGGTTATTTACTTTTATAGTCATTTTGAAGTACCAGTTCAACATTTATATGTGAGCGTATGCACGCGCGTGCACGTGCACACACACCACACACACACACACACACACCTGTGGTGTTGGCTATTCCAGTAACCTAAGTCCTAAATTCTGGGATTATAGGTAAAAGATGTGACACATAAAAGTTAAATTTGATTGAAAAGAAATTTCTTTATACATTCTAATATCCCCCAAATATCACAAAAACATTGATATCTACCTCATTTGTTATTATTAAAATTTAAAAGAAAATATTCAGTCTGGAGAGATGGTGTCATAGAACTTCTATTGCCATGAAGTGACCCAGTGACCACAGAAACTCTCATAAAGAGAATGATTAATTAGGACTGGTTTACAGTGCAGAAGATTTAGTCAATTATCATCATGGTCAGAAACATGGCCACATGCAGGCAGACATGTTACTGGACAGGTAGCTAGGAGTTTTGTATCTTTATCTGAAGGCAGCAGAAGAAGACTGTGAGACACATTGAGTGGGTGCCACTTGAGCACTTAAGACCTCAAAGCCTAACTCTACAGTGATGCACTTCCTCCAACAAGGCCACACATTCTAATATTGCTGCTCTCTATGAGCCAAGCATCCAAACACATTCATCTGTTGGGGGCATTTCTATGCAAACCACCACATTCCACTCCCTGGCCCCCATAGTATTATAGCCATGTCATAATGCTGAAGTGCATCCAGACCAGCTTCAAAAGTCCCCATAATCTATAATGGTCTCAACACTAAAAGTCCAAAGTTCAAAGTCTCTTCTGATATTCATGCAGTCTTTTAGCTACATTGCCCTGTAAAATCAGAATCAAGAAGCTGATCACAGACTTTCAACATGAACAAGCAGAGGGTATTCACTATTGTTCGAAAGCAAAGGGAAATGAGCACAGTGAAGAAATATTGGAGCAAAAACAAAATGGACAAACTCCAAACTCTACATCTCCATTTTGATGTCAAAACACTCTTCAGACCTCCAACTCTTTCATTTTTGTTGACCTCAACCTGCTTATTTCTATTGTTCTGTTTCCATTCACTGTTAGTAACTTTCCTCAGCATGTATGCCATAACTCCATCATCTTCAATATTTTGGAGTCTTCAGGTCAATCCAGGCTTCATCTTTACAGTGTCATATAGTGACTTCTCTGGGCTTTGATACAGGGACATGCCTACCACACACCTGACTTTAGCAGATTTCCTTAGTCTAGGAGAGAGATTCTACAAACCCTTTTTCTGACCTTGACTCTAAAGCCAGAACCACATGGCTGAAGCTGCCAAGTTGTATGGTTTCTGGGGATATAACATGATCCCCATGTTCAATTACATCTTCACCAGCTTTCTAATTGCCATGTTTTACTTCACTGCCTAAGCTTGACTATTCTGGAACTTACTCTGTAGGACTGGCTGGTCTTTAACTTAGATATCTGATTACCTCTCTCTCAAGAATGCTGAGATTAAAGGAATGTATCACTATCTCGACCTATACTGTTTTTTTATTTACTTTTCAAAGAATGGAAGCTTAGCTGGGTGGGATCATGCCCTGAGACCACCACTATTTTTATTCCATGTCTTAATCTTCTTACCTCCTTGAACACAGGATGTAGTTTCATTCTACTTCCCTGTGTCCCCTTTCTCCTCAATCTGTACATTCTATGTTTTCCTTGCTCAACTTGAATAGCTTCACATATAGAGTTTGAATTCAACTACTTTGCCATTTTCTACTGACACCTGACTTAACCTCCTATGGCTTGATTCTGTCACCTATTAAATATAAACAATATTATATTTATAAATATAAATACAAACCTACTAAAATTATAAATATAATATTGTTATTATACATCTATGGTTATTTACAGTAAAACTTAAGAAACCACATATATTTCCTGAATTTAAGTGCAGATATTCTATTACAAAAATGCAGCATAGTTCCTAGATAATTACTTGTTTCATATTGCTCATCTGCTTCATTCTGCTGTGTTGTTCTGTTCATGTGAATGGATTAAATGAAATAATTAAAACAATAAAAGAAGTATTTGAGGCATGCCATGCATGTATTTTTGTCTACGAATATACAGATTCTAGAATCAAGTAACAAGATGAAGCAGAACTTTAACTCATTAAAAAATATGAATGTTCCCATTCTGAACTCAATTGGTTCATCAGAAATTTAATTTAGTTATTGGTTGTGTGGATAGGATCTGATATTGGCAATTGTTGCGGGGTAGCATGACTCACAGGTCACAGGCCAGACTGTTACCATTTCCTCCTTTTATCTGTTCAGTTCTCATCTACTACATTGGAGTTCACACTTCTTAAATATCTTTGCTACTTGGAAGGCTCAATTTTGGAAGGAAAAAAATCCTCATTACTTTGCTACTTCAATTCAGGCTTATTAGGGAATGTAACCATCTTTGATGGTATTAAAGAGTGAATACACTAGGATTATATATGGTTGTACTGTGTGTCAACTTGGCACAAGCTGGAGTCCTCAGAGGAAGGAGCCTCAGTTGAGGAAATGGCTCCTCGAGATCCACCTGTAAGGCATTTTCTTATTTACTGATCAATGGAGAAGGGGTTAGCCCATGGTGGGTGGTACCATCCCTAGGCTGCTAATCCTGGGTTCTATAAGAAAGAGAGCTGAGTAAACTGGGAGCATGGGGGCCATGGGAGAGGGTTGAAAGGGAGAGGCAAGGTAAGAGGAAACAAAGAACAATGTATAACTCAATAAAATCAAATAAAAAATTCTAAAAAAATAAAAATAAAAGGAAAGTGAGCTGAGCAAGCCTTAGGAAGCCAGCCAATAAGCACCACTCCTCAATGATGTCCGCATCAACTCCTGCCTCCGAGACCCTGCCCTGCCTGAGTCCCTGTCCTGACTGCCTTCAGTGATGAACAGAAATACTGAAGTATAGACCAAATCAACCCTTTCCTTGTCAATAATGGAAACCATAACAAGGACATATATATAAATGCATCATACATATATACATGAATTATAGACATAGATGTATATATATATATTCATTTTATAGGTTTCTTATGTAAGATCTTTATTTAGTTCACTGATAAACCCATGCTATTTTAGGTGATGTGCAAAAGCACATTTTAAAAGGTCTCAGAATTATTTTATAATGAGAGATTATAATTTTCTTAAAATGTTATATGTGACCTATTTGTTTCTGCTATAAAACACAAAACTTATAAAAGAAATAAGTTGACCTATTCTTTCACAGGGTTAGAGCCATGATAGCAGTCTGAAGCCATGATCATAGGAATGACTGAGAGCTTGTGTCTTGATCCTCAACTGTGTGGCAGAGAAAAGCACTGAAAAAATCATTCTAGTCCTTTGAAACTCCAAAGTCCAACCCCAGTGACACATTTCCTCTGCTAAGACAACATCTCTCAATCTTTCCCAAACAGTTGCGCTACCCAGAGACCAAGTATTCCGACATGTGAGGCTATTGGGCCTGATCTCTTTCAAACCACCACAGGAATATTATTATCAGTTATTACCCATAATATTTCCTCATGAATGTTGCAAAGTTTTCAAGCAGAAATCACTAATTTATTAGCCCATTTCTTGAAATTAAGTCATTTGAGGGAGGTATGTAAATACTTTCCAGTAAAACTACAATGAGCCAAGGACATTTTGTCATGATAATTCTGGGCAAAGTATCAGAATCAAGATGATTTTTAGTACAGTGCGAATGACTCTAAAACTGTCATTATTGAAAATTGCCATGGTTATCTTCACACTATTTAGTGTGATGAAAACAGCTTGTCAGGAGTTCCCCATTTAGGTAAAATTAGTTGCATTTCGATCCAAGAACATCAAGGAAGTTGGGATAAATGCATCCTATTATATAAAGACATGAATTGTCCTTTTTTAGTAATAAGGTATTTTTATTCTTTATCTTGACATAAAATCTTATTTAAATAATAAATATTTTAGAATAGGATATAAGATAATATTTGGGATGCAACTTCCCAGGGAACTGTAAACCTACAAAATATTAGAGTTTTAGTTTTTAATTTTCAGTCTGTGTTTGAGTGTGTGTATGTGGTGTGTGTATGTATGTGTGAGTTTGTGCGTGAATGTGAGTGTGTGTGTATATGTGTGAATGTGAGTTTGTGTGTGTTTGAGTGTGCATTGTAAGGAGGTCACTTGTTCATTTCCTGGCCACCAAGACTCACGATATAATCACACAGAAACTATATTATTTTAATTACTGCTTGGTCAGTCACTTAATTGTATTGCTAGCTAGCTCTTATATCTAGTATTAACCCATTTCCAGTATTTTATATTTTACCATGAGGCTCATGGCCTACTGGCAAGGTTCCAGCATGTCTATCTCTGGTTGTGGCTTTATAGCTTCTCTTTGGACTCCACCTTCCTTCTCCCAGCATTCAGTTTAGTTTTCCCCTAGCTCTGTTCTACCCTATCAGGCCAAGCCAGTTTCTCTATTAACCAATGGCACTAACAACATACAGAGGGGAATCCTACATCAAGTGTGTGTGTGTGAGTGTGTATGAGTACGTGTATGTGTATATGTGTGTGTGAGTGAATGTGTGTGTGTGTGTGTGTGTGTGTGTGTGTGTGTGTGTATCTTAGCTGGTAAGAGCACTTACTACTTAGTCATACTTAGAGAACTCTAGCCCCAGGAAATCAACTTCTCTCTTCTGGCCTCCAGAGTTCTTAGAATGCACATATGCACACATACACATACACATCATTGAAGATATAATTAAATATTAAGCAAAAAGAACTTGCCAACTAAGGAGAGTTCTTCCTTGGTTCAAAGAGAAAAATGGTATTTTGAAATAAGCTAATCACTGTCAAATACTGACATTTCCCCACTGTGTGAAGAAGAGACCAGAAACTTCTCAAAATAACAAGTATATGATTTTTTTAAAAGAAGATACTATATCTCTTTTGTTTTTTCTAATTTCCAATAAAATCAGAGTGACTTTTCCACTCAGAAAAAAAACAGAAATCTAATTTGCTATAAAATACTGGTTTATATAAATATTTTTTTTTTGGATTTTTTGAGACAGGGTTTCCCCGTAGCTTTTGGTTCCTGCCTGGAACTAGCACTTGTAGACCAGGCTGGCCTCTAACTCACAGAGATCCACCTGCCTCTGCCTCCCGAGTGCTGGGATTAGAGGCGTGAGCCACCATTGCCCGGCTTATATAAATATTATATTTTTCTGAAGTTGAAGAACAAAGAAGAAAATACCAGTAGTAAATTAAAAATTACTCTCCACCCAGACCCAAAAAGACAATTATCATATGTTCTCACTCATAAGAGGTTTTTAAACATAAAGCAAAGAAAATCATCCTACAAATTATAATCCCAGAGAATTTAGATAACCAGGAGGACCCTAAGAGAGACATACATGGTTGTAATCTACATGGGAAGTAGAAAAAAGACAAGATATCCAGAGTAATTTGGGAGAATGGGAAGTATGGGAGAAAGTTGAAGGGGAGGGGAGAGAAAAGGAGGGAAGCAGAGAAAAATGTAGAGTTCAATAAAATCAATAAAAAATTGCTCTCAAGACAAACTAGTAGTGCAGGCTGATGTGCTTCAGGTGAGGGCACTGAACTTCCTTTATCCAGACACCCAGAGCATCAGAGACAAATATTCTCTGGGGCATGGTGATAACATCCTAGCTGGAAAACTACTATATCTTTAAGCACAATCTGACATTGACTGGCAAGAAATAAACAAAGCAGAGACATTAAATAGCTGTATGGTGAGATATGCCTAAGCAAATAGAGATCTGCAAACAGAGGTACAATTGGGTCATGAGAGCCAACTATTAACTTCACTGGTTTTCACATACTCAGCTTTGAATGGGTAATCAGAAGATTTTTATTAAAACTCCTTACTGAAGTCTACCAGTTGCTAATGAAGACACATACAAACTCACTGAGAAGAAGAGAGAGAGAGAGAGAAAGAGAGAGAGAGAGAGAGAGAGAGAGAGAGAGAGAGAGAGCGCCCAACAGCTATGCATTACTGCCTAATCATGTATACTGCATCAAAGAATTGTGTTACAGACTCTCTCATCCAGACCACAGGACCACATTTCTGATATTCCAGTGAGTCATTTTATTTGAAGCCTAATCACCAGAAAGAATGGACACGTGACTAGTATGAAAAAGTGCATTATTAGCACTGAGAATGGAGACATTGATAAGAGGAAGTTGGGAGGTAGGTTTGATTTTAGTGAGTCATGAATTTACTGTTGCCTTCCTAGTCTCTTTGAAATTTATTGGATTACAATAAAGTATTAAATGCTTGATTAAATGTTCAATAAAATTTTTGTAACTATCAAGAATACTTTCATTCCACTTTGCATAATGTCATGTAACATAAATGACATTAAATTAATGTATATGTGTTATTGTCTGGCATATAGAAAATCTAGAGTTTCTTTGTACCCATGATTCTTCTTTTAAACATATTTAGGCTTATTCAATCAAAATACCGAGTTCTTTTGAAAGCTTGTTATAAACTGAAGATTTGTCTTTGTGTCTGAGCACATATGAGTCTCTATTTTCTTCCTGACTTGATTGTCTGCACCTTCACCCTCTCCCTTAAATATTTGTCATTGTCTTGATTAAAACTTTTGTTGATCTTAAAAGTACAAAGTCACTTAGCTTTCTCTGACAGTTATTACTGAACCCAGGCTTACTTTTATTTTATGAAAATATCTTTCTTTTTTTTATGAAAAATCTCACATGCTCATTTCCCTAGAGCTTGGTACCCAGAGTGAAGGTATTGATGGCTAATGAGGAACTTCATCACAGAGGAAGCTATCTTAAGAAGATATGACAGTACTCTCATGGACTCTCCAAAGTAAGTTGAGAGTAAATTGTCAGTGACTCTAATTTCAGTTGCTTTTTCTTGTTCCCAAAGTTCAGCTGTGGTCTGCTCTTCTCACAGTTTTCCACCATTATAATACCACTGACCAGTATAAAACCTACCACCATAACACCATCAACCCCTATGGTACAACCCATCACCCTAATGCCTCTGTCTTAGTTAGGATTTCTACTGCTGTAAAACAATCTATCAACAAACAAAACAATGACCAAAACCAACGTGTGGTAAAAAAAACAAAACAAACAAAAAATTGCTTATTTCATCTTACTAACCGGCAGGTCATAATTCATCACTGAGGAAAGACAATGTAGGAATCGAGATGGAAATCTGGTGGCAGGATCTGATGCAGGGGTCATGGAGGAGTGATGTTTACCAGATTGCTCATCATTGTTTGTTCGGCCGGTTTCCTACAGCACCTATGACCCAACTGCCCAGGGGTGAAAACTGTCCCCAGTCCCAGAGAAATGAGTCATCTCACATCAATCATTAATCAAGAAAAGGCACTAAAGATTTGCCTAAACAATGTGACAGAGGCATTTTCCCAAATGAGGTTCCTCTTCCCAGAAAACTCAGCTTATAACAAGAGATCAACCAGGAAACCAACACATTAAAATAACATCTGTGATCACACACACACACACACACACACATACACACACACACACACAATCTACCACCACAACATCTCCCAACATCACAACATCATCCAGTATCATAACACACACCCTTTCTAGCACCATTTACATTTAGTGCGAATCACCTTGCTATACCACTTACCTGTTCAACCAAACGCACTATTCTCTTGTCCACCATGCACAAGTACACATTAGCACACACATACACATCACTCAGAGGATGGATATTCATTACCCTAGGTAACATTGGTCATTACATGAATTGATACTGCATAACAAGGTTTCTATTTTCTGTCTCCATTAGTAGAGGATAAACACCAGGAGGTTTTGGATTTTCTGAATGTGTCCTTGCATATACATAAATCTTTATCGAATGGAAACAATTGTTTCCTACTATTAGCTCATGGATAAATGTCAGTGGCAAAAGTTTCACTAAGGGATGTACGCTTGCAGGTGCACTGGTGTGAGTATTCTCCATCCACCTTGTGTTCACCGATATTTCCAGAGCAAGACCCACATCTTCCACTATCCCTTCCCTAGGAAGCTTTAACTAAAACCTGTTGGAGTCTCTCACCTCTTCCAGAGCCGATCTGAAGTTGTGACTATGACTGCTGTTGTGGGGTGAAGATCTTCTACACTCTAGGATTTAGGATTTGTTGTTGCTGATGTTAAGATTTACATTCAGCTTGACTTTCCCCTATCATTCTGGCTCACAAAAGATATGGATAGAAATAAATGGTGAGTTGATGAGAAGCAAAATATACTCTATTAAGATTTATTAGAGAGCACATCTGAAACTTATTCTGTATAGAGTTTATTTCTCAAAGAATTTGAATAATTTTCTCTCTGTGGGCTGTGGAGGCTTTGATGAACACATACATCTTTACTCTGGGAATAAGAGTTTAGCATTTCAAGAAGGGGTTGTCCTGTCCTTTGCTGAGAGAGGTATGTTTTCATCATTTTAAAATGCTAATGTCTGTCTAGAGATGATTCCTGAATAAGATAAAGTACCTTCATATACATTTGGGCCAAGCAATATGCCGAGATTCCATTAAGCCTGGGAGTAAATAAGAAGTGCTTTCCAAGGCACTGCTTTCTCCCTGGACAGGAAATTAAGATCCATGGAATTGTATTGATAAGTTGTCTGCTCAATATTAAACAACATATCCAGGCTTGGTGCTGCTGGCTTGTAATCCCAGCTATGTACGAGAGGTTGAGGCAAAAGGATGAAAGGTTCAGGGATAATCTTAAAGAGAGCGTTTGTAGCCAGACCGGGCAAAGTAGTGAGAACTTGTCTTGGGGTTATGGATATAGGTTAATGATAAAGGGCTTGTCTTGCATGGGCTAGGTCCCAGGTTCAGTTCTCAGTACCACCAACAAAACAAAACAATTCATGTTCAACAATATGTTGGCAACAATACAAAATGGGATTAGGTGAAATTCTCATGAATGTTTCCTCACTGTGAAATCAAATTGTAGTGCATATGTCCGTATCACAAGATACCAAAGGCAGATTTGAGAAGGTAAATATTGAGCTGGATTATACAGAGAAGAAATTTATTACTTGGCTGTTTGTATTGCAGTAGAGTTGTGAAGATTTTATTCAGTAGATTTATTGATCAGTCTCCTACAAAGCAACTACTTATGAGACTTAATATTAGGGGCAGTTTAAAGGAGCAATATGTCCCAAATAACTCATTTGACTAATCGTGGGTGCCCTTCCTGTCATTGTTCTGAGAAGGAAACATTGTCCCTGTCTAGCAGTGCTGCCTTGTGTGCACAAATTATCTTTCATGGCTCAACTACAGGCAAGGTGGTCTATGTAAATTTTTTTTAAAGCTGGACAAATGTGTGAGTAGTTGGTTGAAGGTGCCTGATCTGATTGCTGGCTACTTGGTTCTGCTCTGTATCACCGCTTCCATTTGAAGTTTGTTTATGGTCTATACTAGTTAGCTCCCCGAATCCACTCTTGGTATTGATGAAGTCACTGGGAGATTTAGTCCTTATTTAGATTACCATTTTTTTCTTTTAGCCAAGAGTAGATGTTTGGATCATGATCTGAAGAGAATCAACTGAGATTTGAAATGGGCATATTCTAGTTCCAAACAGCAGAGATGGAAGCCACAGCCATGGGACAGTTACAATTCAGGACAAAAGACATGGATTAGAAGCCAAAACCATGGCCACCTCTGGGGAAGTCCAATCTTAGAACACTCAGTTACATATTCACAAAGAGCACACTCAAGGGAAAAACCTAGAATCAAGAATCAGCTAGAAGTTGGATATATGTCTCAGTAGTCGAGACTAATCTTGCAGAGAATATCGGATAATTTTCCAGTATTCTCATCAGGTGGCTCATAGCTGCCTATAACTCCAGTTCCTGAGTATCTGACACCTTGGACCTCCAGGGCGAGGCACACACCTGTGTATGTAGGCTCAGACAGGCAAACACATACACACACACACATACACACATACAAACATACAGAAAAAAATCTTTAAAACAGAACAAAAATGAGATGCTAGTACAATCTCAGAACATCTGGTGGATCTCGACTAACACGATCATTTTTCTGATTTTTTTAAATAAAAAATTAAGGTTTTCTTATAATATATTTTGATCACGTTCTTTTCCTGTCCCCAATTCTTTCTACATACTCCCACCCAAATCCATATCCTATCTCTTGCTCTCTCTCAAAAAGAATAACTAAAAGTACACATTTAACAACTATTAAAACTAAAAATAGTCAATAAAAATTTTAAAACTAACAAAATTAATATTTTTTAAAAAAGGAAAACAAATCAAACAAAAGAATACACATACAGAAAACAGGGAGTTCAGTTTGTGTTGACTGAATTCGCCTAGGCCTAAAGCCTGACCCAGAATGTTTTTGATGTGCCCACTGAGCTATTCGGGAAGAGCTGATTTTCCATTTTCCAGCAATTATCAATTACAATTAGCTTCTTAGTTAGAGGTTGCACTCTGTGTCCAGTTTCCTTCTCAGTACTAGGACTCCATCTGACTTGGATCTCTGTGGTCTTGTGCATGCTCTCATAGCCTCTCTGAGTTCTTACATACACGAGTCCTGTTGTGTCTGGAGGACACTGGTCTTTGACTTCATCTGTCACCTGTGGCTCCTGCAATCTTTCTTTTTCTTCTGTTTAGGTCCTGAGGCTTGAGGGGAGGGGTTTGATGTCATCTCAGGGCCAAATGCTGCAAGGGTGCAATCTTCATACCGTCCAGCTGTGGGTCATTTGTATTTTCTTTTGTTTGAAACACTTGTCTTCTTTGGAGTCTCATGATGCCTTGGTAATGAAATTAAATAGAATAAGCAACCGTTGTTAATACTAATGGGATGATGGGCACAGATGAGCTTTTCTTTAAGCATTTTTGATATGCAAAGCTTGCCTAGGTGGAGTGGAGAGGCAAGAGGAAATTACATCTAACGAATTAGAAATTTGATTTAGCTCACACTTGCTTAGAAATGATAAGGATGAGAATGATGCTACCTTTGGGTTCCACATGAAGATGATAAGATGTTGATTAAATTGCATCTATGAATTCCCCGGCTTCCATCTATAGCCTGATCTAATAATTCACAAAAGCTGATTACTCTGAGAATTGTAGGAAGATCTATGTGAAGTCCCCTTTATTATCTGCTGCTTCAGAGTCACATGAACCTAAATGTTACTTGAAGTTTACTAATCATTCCTACCGTCTTCATGACCCAAACACTGTTGCACAATAAGTATGGTTTTATGTGGGAATTTAGTTGATTTAAAACAAATTTGAAAATAAAGGACTACTTGCTGGAGAGATTGTTTTTGATGTTAGATACATACTGTGCATTTTAAGTGTATTCTCTTTGTTTCTACAGAGTTTAAATGTTTGAGGCATAAACATTTTCTCTGAATTTTTCGTTTAGGGCTTTGTCCTCTGAAGTCCTTTGATGAATATTGTATTTATCGCCTCTGATGTCAGCCCATTTAAAATACAGTTCCTTTAATGGCCTCTTTCAACGGTGGCATTAGGGGCATTCTGAGACAGGCTGCACCGACCGGTGCCTTTCACATCCTCTGCACAGTTTGTACAGTTAAACTTTCAAGTCCTAATGAAAGGTCATAAAATTGTACAGAACTGACCAAATAGATTTCCTAGAACGTTAAATCCCCCATGAATCCTCCCGCACCACTTTAAGCACAGTTAAAATTGCAAATCATAAATACTGAACGCTTTCTTCCTTAATGTACGCTCACAGCTGTAACCTTTCCTGGCAGGAACTATCACAGAAAGCCCGCCAACATTTCCATTACCCTCCCTTTATCCAAGGAGCGGGCTGTGCCGTTCTTCTCTTTTTTAGATGCTGAAAATGCTTGTTCTGATTTTCATGGAAATCAGCTGCTCTTCCAGCTCTTTGGAAACCCATATTACACACATATATGTAAGTGGCCCTACATGTATTT
The DNA here is from genome assembly GCF_037038515.1 of Microtus pennsylvanicus. Classification (NCBI taxonomy): domain Eukaryota; kingdom Metazoa; phylum Chordata; class Mammalia; order Rodentia; family Cricetidae; genus Microtus; species Microtus pennsylvanicus. The sequence goes on from NC_134585.1 coordinate 65,967,497, forward strand.
ACATGGACACGTGGAAGACAGAGCTCAACGTTGGCTGTCTTCCTCAATCACTCAGTCGGGTCCTTCCCTCACTGAACTTGGAGATCACTAATTCAGCAGCCAGGCGGGATAATAAGCTCCAGAGATCTGGCTGTCTCTGCCTGCCCAGATCTGGAATTACAAACATGTACTAGCTCACCCGGCATTTATATGACAGGCATTCTAGGGGACTGAACTCATGCCGGTGTGACAAGCCCTTTATGGATTGAGCCAACCCCCAGCCCTACTTGTAATTTTTATGAATATGCTAACAGTGCAGCTTTAATCTGATAATACACTTAGTTAGATCACCGTGTGCATATCTATATATGTAGTTCTGTACATAAATGGATATCTGTGTGGGATAACAAATACTATTTATTCAGAGCTTGGTTTCCTTTGTGTAGAAGAAAAAAGCATCACATAAAAAATGTCTGGAAATACCTCTATAAATTTAACTCTTTTGCTTGCCCTTGAAATGTACTGCCTCCCCCCGCCCAGTATGGGAGAAACTTGAAGTATATCCCAGGTTGTATTGTTCTATTCTAAATGCATTTGATTCAATTGACGACACTATATTCAATGTGCTTTAGGTGTGTTTAAAGTTAATGGCAATCCATTTTACTCCTATGTCTTTCAGTGTCGTTTAAAATCTACTTGTTCTTTGCAGTGTCTTGGTGACCTAGTGTGGGGCCAGTTTATAGGAACTGCCTTTCATTGTACTTGGCAGTAAGGAGTGACTTCCCTATATTGAGGCAGCAGAGGAGAAAATCGGAATGGCTCCAGAAGGAACTTGCTGGCTGTGTGAGTCATTTCTAGGTTTACAACAGTACTTAGAAACATCCTTTCCAAGAAAGCATGAGCTTGTCACTTAGGTCTGCAGTTGCCTGATGAGTACAGGTCTGGAATAAGTATTGAAATCTCTGTCTTTGTTTTTCTCTGATTGCTTTCATCCTAAACCTCGGGGCCTGATTCTTGTCCAACTCCACATGTATGTACAAACATAAGAGACATCAGTGAAGATCTGCAGAGGCATTTAACTGCTGGGTTTTACAACTACCTGCCAGTTACTGCCCTAAACTAACAGTCATCATATGTTTCAGGAGCCAGCAAGCTTCACAGACAGCTCTGTGATGTTGTTCCTATGTCATCAAGAGTCACTGACTCCTATTGGAAACCTGGACTTCCCTCAAAACAGGAACAATCAAGCACCTCAAAGAATTCAATTTTCTATTCAAATAGAAAAATTCTCTCTAGAACCTTCTTGCAAAGCCCAGGCTGGGTAAAGTCCAACTGGGTACAGTCTAGAAAGACTGCTTAGCTTTGCAACCCTACCCCCACCCCCATGTCTTCTTATATTTAAACCAACATCTCTTGTCAGTATTCTGAGGGTTGTTAAGATGTTTCATTCCCATCACTCCAACATTTCCATAATGGCCAATTTTCTTTCTTGCCCTTTCCCCATTATTCCATCAACTTTCTTTGGGGTGAGTGGCTAGCTATGACTTGTGATCTCCACAGCAAAGCTTCTGGTTTAGGCTTTCAAATGCAGTTTCATCTTCAAATTATTAAGTGTTTAGTGGGAAATATTTGTGATTAGGGATAAGAAGCATAGCCCCTTTCTTTGATCCTTGTTTTCTGTGAGTAGTTAGAAAGAAGACGTGATACAATCTGGCCTAGTACGTTATAGCATTTTCTCAAGCCACTCTCCGTTCCATCTGTGTTTATCATAAATGCTATATAGTTGAGGAAATTGCTCATGATGTCTTAATCCAACTCTTTGCTTTCCTTTGATACTAAAAAGGACATAATAGTCACAAACCTGAGAAGGATTTTCACAGTCTGTATCATACATTTCATGGTAGATGATTATAATAATTACAGATGGGACCTACACAAATAGGATACTTTCTTTTTACAGCAACTGTATCGAATGACCTACTTTGTTACCATCAATATTGATTTTGGAAGGCATCACTATTGGCAAAGACTTGGCAATACTTGAAATATTCTCAGTCACATGCCAAATGGGCTATGTTTATTTTCAGCTATTTCTGAAATAAATAAAATAAAAAGTTTTTTTTTTACCCTTTTAATAAAACAGAAAATTTTCTCATACGATATATCATGATGACAGTTTCCCTTCTTCCCTTTCTTCAAGTTCCTTTCCACCTCTCCTTCTAGCCAGATAATCTTCCTTTCTCTCTCTCATTAAAAAAGAACAGGTTTATAAGAGATAAAAATAAAACATAACAAAATGAAATTCAATATGATAAAGCAAAAACCATCACATTGACGTTGGACAAGGCAAACCAACTGAAAAATAAACGTAGAACTAGGTCCTAGAGTAATGGCTCTTGGTCTGGGGTCTATAGAGGGGACAGGAAGAGATGATGGGCAAAGAATGAAGAATTGGAGGAACCTTTAGGAATATGTTCAAGAGGGACATTTGACAGCATGCTGACTACAGCCAGTGTCTATATACTGCGCTCTTCATATTTCCTTCAGAAGATATCAGGGTTATTTTCATATAAATCTTTAATTAATACATGATAATTAGCTCAATTAGCTCAAATCAGCCATTTCACAGCAATATAACTTCAAACATGTTGAACTTGAGATGTATGTATAATTTTATTTATCTATGAGTTTTAGAGACTGGGCAAAAGGATAAACATGTTAAATCCTTTTATGTGCTATGCAAGATTCAAAATGTTTACCATCATCAACTTTGAAATCAAGCAAATTACTCAGGGAGTTAAAGGATTGTGTAGGTAAGTGAATGACCCCCCGCGGGAGTAATCCATTCTTGGCAGTCTTCCAGTCTTGAGCAAAGATAGATCCTGAACGACTGAACACTGCACAGCATAGTTGAGCTGTGTTCCAGCTGAGTAGATTCAAACAGCTTCCAAGCATATCTGCACTTTTGAAAGTTCAGCTGCAAGCATCTGCTAAAAACATATTTGACCGATGGACTTTGACAATCGACAGTTGGCAAACGGTGACCTCTGAGTTTCTAAGGTATTTCCATCATTAATCTCTGTCAATGAGGGCTGAAACTTATTAGGACATAGATTGCCATGGTCCCTCAGAGTTCAGAAACCTAAAATATGAAGCAGGGCTTGAGAATTTGCTAATTGGTGCCTAACCGATGTTGTTACTAGTACCTGTCACAAGACTATTTGACACCAGGGATCCTTAGATCATTCTTGTGAAGGAAAGGACAGAAAGCAAACACCTTCTCCCTTAACAATGAAGTTACCTTCTAAACTGAATATTTAGCAACAGATTCCCTCCTCCTCCTGTGGAAGCCGTTGACCTGGCCACGGTCTTTCTTCAGACTCTCCAGAGATCTTTTCAAGAACTATGTCTACTGGGGCTGTGGCAGAACACAAATTAGTTCACTATGTTATTTAAAAGGATGAATCCTTGACTTTAAATAAATAGTACATATATGTATAGCTACCTATTTTATTACATATCTATGATATGTTTTATCCAGTTTTGGTAGTAATACATGCTTGGAAATTATTCTATTTTATATATATTAGCAACTTAGTGACTTAAAAACATTTTTAGTTCTTTGTCTGAAATAAGCATTTTTACGGGTAATTGACCTTATTTTATGACATACATTACTAAATATTTCAAAAACAAATGTTAGTTATGTTTATTTTGTAATATTTTCTTAGTTAAATGTGAACATTTTTAAAATTTTACAAAATAAATTCTTGAATATCAACAGGTAAATTGTGTTCTGATGTTCATGACTGTGGATAGTCTATCAGTTTATAGATGTCAGAGAGCAGGCTAAGACACTAGACTAAACAATCAAGAGGGACTTGATGACACCAGGTGCGAACTTGGTAGGAAGTAAGTGCTCATTTCCCCATCTGATTTGTGCCTTGCACTTAGATGGCTGTTTAGTTCATGTTCACTGTGGAATACAAATTAAGTGTAAAGCATGTGAAGTGTTTGCTTTTTGAGTGCTAGACCATGGACCAAAATATCCATTGTCATATATATATATAATACATGCATTTATTCTCAGCACTACTTTCCAGTTCTATGCAATACTCCAGTGAGTTGTGAACTCACAAGCCAGCCATGGTGGAGGACCTGACACAGGTGCCTCTCTGTAATCTCAATGTAGGACTCAGTGATTTCCAATGATTATTGATTTTGTAATGTTGCCGAATTTGCCTTAAGCAATTTTCTAATTCTGCTGATTCTGAGCTGTGAAAGTTTTTAGAAAACATAGCCATTTTAGCATGCCTTCCTAGGTTTTGCCCCTTTAACACCTCCTTTTCTTTTACTCAACTGCAAATCCCAGACATCTCAGACTGTACTTCCAGTTTTACATTTATAGACTGTATTAATTGTTTTTTTTTTGTTTCATAAAAGTCTCACACACAAAAATATCCAGCAGAAGGAGCCAAAGGGAAAAAGAGTGTACTGTGGTTCAGAGTTGACAGGCAAAACAGGCCAAGAAGAGCTGGTCAGTGAATGATGCAAGGGTCACAGAAGACAAAGAGCACAAAATGGGACCATAAATACCCCACCTACCTAGTTCCCCAACACAGTAACACAGCCTTAACTTGCCCACCTCTTGATCGAATCATTGGGTTCTGAATTCAGTAAAGGACTCATCTCGTGTTGGGTCAGAAATGGCCTTACTAAAACTCCAGATGGAGTTTAGAATCTTCTAGACACTTATAAACCCAGTCTTTCTGAGGAACAAATTTAGCTATCACCTGTAGTAAGTCATTTCTAAAGCATAACATCTTTTTGAAAAACGTGTAGAACAATGACCACAGTCAAAAAGCAGAACTGACATCCTGTTGTCTGCTTCTGCTGCTGCTGCTTCTTCTTCTTCTTATTATTATTCCTCTTCTTCTTCTTCTTCTTCTTCTTCTTCTTCTTCTTCTTCTTCTTCTTCTTCTTCTTCTTCTTCTTCTTCTTCTTCTTCTTCTTCTTCTTCTTCTTCTTCACGTTTCCTTGTGAACTAGAAAGTTGCTAGCAATGTTTACATATTTGAAGTAAAAAGTTCAGAAAGATATTCATGGGAAAGATACAATGAAAGGGAAACATAAGAAAGTTAACGTTAGCAGAAATTCATTAAAATGAATATTATATGAGATTTCTCTTAGCAAAGGAGATGCAGTGGGATCATAGTGTTCTTCCTGTTCTACAGAGATATGTATGTTGGTGCTATTTTAAACCTGCAGAATCATTATAAAATAATTAGCTTAATGAAGCCTATTTGTTGTAACATTAAGGGAAAAATTTGACAAATTAAATATATATAGTCTACAATATACTGCATTTGCATTAATATAATTAATATGTGACTATGTGAAACAGAGACTGAGTAATGATTCACCATAACAACTGTTAAGCTCAGACAAGTGTAACTGGCTTAATCAGGCTTAAAAAATGAAGAGCTGAAACCCACACTACCACACGCTTATAATTCGCCATTAGTTTATGTGTAAAAGTAATGTTCTATAATTAGACTGTAAACTTCCTGCAGGCATATGCTCTTGATGTTATTCCTCAGTTTTGCTGCCATGTTTGAATCAGTCTTGGGAAACCATTCGCACATGAGGATGAACTAGCTGAGTCGTGATCACTCTCCTCCACCTCTTCTTGTCTTTTTGCCTTAACGGCGTCATCCCAACCTTTGCTGTTTAATTCAGATGATTTAACAGTGTTCAGCATCTCAAACCCGATTTCACACTTCCTCGGGAGTCCTGTGAAATTTCTACGCCTCATCATTACAACAACTCACAAAAGTTAAGTGTGAAATAACTGTGAAGGCATGGCAGAAAATGTGAGATTCGGCATTCAGCTACGAATAAAAAAGACACCTGTATACATGGTATGGAAACAGGATGGACTTGTTCCCTTGACATTCAGTTCCAGCGCAATAGGCTTCTCTGACTGTCTGAGAAACTGAAAAACGAATTCCCTAGGGCTGCCAAACTGAGCTGACACTCTAATTACCAGTGCTTTCTAAAATTCCCCAGCTTTCTCCACTTACTGACAATGGCATAAGCATAGTATAATCATGTGTTATCCAGCTGAATTATATGTTTCTCCCCTTTAACTAAGCTTTTCAGCAACCCTTTGTTAAGCAGTAGCTTCAAAATAATTTTAAAATCTTATAATTTATCGCTTTCTACCTCCTTACATTTAACTTTCTGACAAATCCCAGGTACGCAACTGTAGACAGAGCTTTGAGAGGCATAATTGGCACAGTTATTTACGAACCTTCATGCTATACAATTTGCACTCCTGTGAATGACGTAGACATGCAGAGGGAGCCATCCCTCTTCCTTGTGATTCTTTTCAACCTCTTTGAGGATGTCATCATAATTCAAGCAGGTTTATTGAATGCTACTCAGAGAGAGAACTGGAAGCTGATTCCAACTATTAATAGAAATTTTCTCCATTCACTTTCTATTAAAGTAATTTTGATTCATCAAGAAATAATCACACTTCATTTTCTATTTTTGACTTTTTGTACGGTCAACACCTACAGAGCCGTTGAGGTGTACGATAATCAAAGCCTCGTTCATGGCTGAATAAATTCAATACCCGCTTTCATCAGTGTACTGCATTAAAAAGTCCCTTGGCATATTTAGCTTGATTGTTTTAGATATTACAGTGGATTTCTAATATTACAGTCCTCAAATACAGCATGAGCAAAGGAAGAATCTGTTTTTAGCCATCTCTGACATGCCATGAAAATTGGATCAAAATAATTTTCTCTCTTCAAAACAAGCAAATGTATTAGCAAGCCTGTAATCTAATCTTTGCATGATAAAGGGAGAGTAAACATTAATTTTTCTTTTGGGTAAAAAGAAGTACTCTGATTAGGTTTTTTTCTATGTCTTAGACAGGTACAAATTCCACAAAGATGGAAGGACTGAATGCAATTGAGGGAAAACACACCATTGCTGAATTTCATCTACATAGGGTGATTTATATTTTAACTACTACCAATGTTCCACATATAATCAGGGTGTATAAATATAATTCAGTCGTGCTATGTAAAAAGATGAGTATTTCTCAGAAAGCTCATGTTAAGTATGTATTAATTATAAATATTAGACAGACAAAGGCTGTCTAAATGAACACATATTTAATTACATATTCTTTCCCTCTATATCCTTTCATAGAGTTATACATGCAATGTATATTTGCTTTACTATGTGTTTTTACCTCAGGTGATCGAAGTTCTTTCATGTATAAACTGTATTTTAAAAATATACACAATTTTAGTGGCCAATTAATATGTACTACAGGAAATACTTAAATTGCTAGCATACTGATACTTAGGAAACTTGAGGAGGGTTAGAAAAAGCAAATAGAGATTTTAACGTCTAGGCATTTTTGGTGGAATGTGCTTGGCATTCTAAATATTTGCTGTGATTAAAATCTTTTTAGGAATCCTTGGAATGACATCAAATCTGTCCAAACCCATGTTTAGGGTGTCTATCTTGCCTATCTACTTATCATCTAGTTGACTAGTTGTCATTAAATGTATAAAAATATTAAATAGTTTTTGACATGGTATGTACCAACCAATATTCATATAGTATATTTGAATATGATGCTTAATACCTTAAGCCTAAAAGGTCAATCAGTAAAAAACTAATTCAATAATAGGTAATTCTATAACTTCATTACACTGAGGACTTGGACATCCAGGACTTCAATGTGTGTGATGTCTGTCTGTCATCACAGGAATATCTAATGACACTTTACTGGGAAACTAGAGCTGGGGGACTCAAGAGCATGGCCCAGGCATGGGCTCACATCCCATTTCATTACAGTCTTGGTATTTAAATGCTCTTGGAATGAGGTAGAGAGACACCTGGGGGTGGTTGACTCTTCTTTCTAATTAAATCTGTCCAATATTGATTACTGATCTATGACACAGGACGGGCTCATCCCTGCTTTGTGACTGTTCAATTGGTCCCCTGCATCCTGTTAATGGTACTGTTTTCCAGAAGCTCACACCTTCCTACTGTGAGAAAAATACTTTTGTTTTTATTTTGACTGATTCTTTACATATTACTTTTTCAACCAAAGTTCCTTCTTTAAGAGCTAAGAGTTATTGAGGATTAACCATGTGTGTACTTTCTATCCACAAAATACCAAGGGGTCTGGAAAATTGCATCATAATAAAAGAAATCTATAGAACTCTTCATTCTCAAACTGACCCATACATGATGCAGTCACAGAGAAGGGGGTGTTTGGACCTTCCAAGTAGGACCTTTGTGACAATGTACCCTTCATCCTGGATTGGGTTCTCACTTCACACAAAAAGTTACACAGTCTAAACCTCTAACTGTTGATTATATATCTGCCTTTCTTTTTACTCATTTAGTAAAGTAACCCACACAAGCCCAGATAGACCCATTCTACCTATTCTTCTTACACTCCTACTCTACATCTCGCCCACATTGAAATTTGTGGTTGATCATTACATGTGCTTGCATACTGTGTCTCCATTATTTTCTGCCCTTCACTTACTTTATTTGCTGGAAAACAATAATTTTTTTAGTTTAGATAAATTCAACTTTCTGCTGAACTCCTATTCACCTTTCTATTCTGTTTATGGCTTTAGCTTTTTGTACATATAATTGAATTTATCCAATTATGACTGTCTTAAAAAACTTAGCTTCAGTCTTCTCTCCCCAGAGTCTGCCATCTTTCAGTCTGTCATCAGGCTGACATGTTACTTGTTACTTTTCATTTTTATTTTATCACCTATTTTTGCTCCCATACTTTTCTGATACCGGGGATTGGACTCAAGGACTTGGACATGCTAGTCAAGGCCCCTACCACCGAGCTGCACACAGTGTATATTTACTTTTATTTTTATAAGCATATATCTCATTCAAGTTGGAAAGGCGATAAAGTTGGAAAGTCTTAATTGTGGGTTATCTTCAAATATTGACTGAGTTTTTCTTTTAAAGATAACAAAACAAATGAGAAAATGGTGGCAGGCAGAGAAACCCAGAGATTATTATGTGCCAGTTTCAGTAGTGTATGTAGAAAAGAGATTCAAACCTTTAGAAGTCTAGCAGTCACTTCACAAGACTGTTTAAACAAAACATTGTATGGTTTAAAATCAGAAAGTAGTCCTGTTGGGGGAATATTTTGGGTCAGTGTTGACTGAAAAACCAAATCTATTCTTAGCAAAAACCACAAAGATAATTTTTGTTTTGGAAGGCTCATCCCAGGATTAAATATTTCTTTTTCTCTGGGAATGTAGGGTGGAATGGAAAATCTTGCTAGAGTAATGAAATTTACTATCCTGGCTCAAAGTACTGACCCTTTTTTACCCCCTCTGAAACAAATGTTCTTGGAATAAATGCACTGTGATCTGCTTGTTATGTCAATTCCTCCCCTTCCTCTGGTCCCTTCCCACCCTTACTAGTCCACAGAAGCTGCTCTCCCTTGGAGTCAAGTGTGTTATCTACTTCTAACCAGTCCTTCTCAGGCCCTGCTTGCTATGGCCAGCAGCAGCATTTGAAACCTGATTTTCTGCACAGTGCTTTCCTTACAGAGTTAGCTTCCATTAAGCCAACTCGGTAGGTTTTAATCTCATTTCCTCAGCTGTTCCCTGGCACTCTGCTCTGTAGGCCAGTCTCTTTCCATGGCCACTAAATAGTGCAGACTGTAGAGTTGGTTGCCTATTCCTATCCTTTTACCTCTAGCCCTGTTTCATTAGCATCAATAAATTAGTGGCTCTCGAACGCCTTTCTCCAGAACAGCCTCTCCTAATGTAAATAAGTCTAGGTATACTTGGCCTTCTGTCTGTTTGAATTATTATTTTTGCTTGCTTAATGTAGAAGAGACTCATCATGTTGCTTAGGCTGGCATCACAGTTCTGGACCCAAGAAATCCTCTTTATTCCTCAGTCTCCAACATAGCTGAGATGAGAGTGTGCACCAACACCTATTGATCCTCTTTTCTTGATATCTCTTCTTCAATCTCTGACCCAAATCCTGAACATATCATCTCTAAAACGAAACCGATTGACACCTTTCTTTTCAGGGAAGAGATAGAGGAAAAACTGAGTGCCGAGTAACATTTTCCCAACACACCTGGTATTATCTTCAAATCACTGTAATGTTTCCACTTTAATTGTTATCGTTAATATGAGTTAGTAGCACCTACATGTTTTCAAGCAATACCTATTTATTCAGCTGTGTTAGAACACATTCTTCTTCATCACCCATGTACTCCACACCTTAGTTTGAGTGTTTTAGTCATGTCTGCCTGATTTCTCAGGACTTGGAGTGGAGTCATCTCCAACATTGTGCATTTCCATGTGACTTATGTTATTTCAGTTGTTATCTGCATTTTGATTATGATCTAGGCTTCTCTGGTCATACAGTCTGCCTGCTAGCCTGTACCTTCCTTGTGGCAAATGCCTTGCCTGAGGAGAGCAAGAGCATAAGATGGCATTTCCTAAAATGAACATGAAAAGAAGGCATGAGGTGGCTACAGTTGTTTCTTTGGCATGTGACTTGAGACTGGCCTACTCACTTATTCTGGAACTTACATGACGGTGATTCAGGGACAGCACTGTCATCAATATCAGCCAATATACAACATAATTGGGAGAAATATCCTTTTTATACGAACAATTAGACTAAGGTTTTACTGCTTCAGCCTCAGCTGGTGGGAATGACTGACAACATTTTATGTTTAATCTCATGTTGCTGAGGATATTACAGTATCTGCAATATGTTTAATTTTGGGGATTAAACCATAATATTCTATGCCTAAAGCTAGACTGTTCTTTCCATCAAATGAAAGGCTGAGATCCTCTCACTGCAAACTTGAGCATCTTTATTGCCTAGCCTCGTCTCCTCACACTTCCCATATTCCTTCTCACCACAGTGCATGCATCACCCTCCTTGATATTGCTTGAATCCATAAGGCACCTGTTGGTTGCAGTGGTTACACTAATTTTCAGTGACATTCATATTTTATTGTACCTTTTAGTCATGTCCTGTTTTCTTCTATTAGAGTGTAAATGTCACATAGACACAGATCTGTGTCTCACTAAGACTTTCCATGAGGTCGTGAAATACTGTGAGGTAATTGGGTCTGTACAATTGTTTATTGAATAATTAGTTCATTTTACAAAGACACATTTGTAACCTGGTGCTCATCTGTCAAATCTCCTGCTCCTCTTTTATGTATTCTCTCCGTCTGAGTTGTCAGACTATGTCTTAAGATTCACCTTGTCTGTTCTTTGAGGATTCATGGCCAATGAATTTTCTGGAGAAAAACAAACAGGCACATTGAACTAAATGATCTAAAATCCAGCGTTGTGAAACTGCAGGGCCCTTTGCTTGTCTGGGCAGGTGTTAGCCATTTCTCTGTCCCATCTGCTCTCCACTGAAGACAGATTTGCTATTTTGCCTTTTGTTCTTTTCCTATGCATCTAAGTGCTATTTCTTTTTCCTTAGGATCGCACAAATCCTGTTTTCCATTTTCATTAACAGAAACTCTTGTACCACAAGCAAACAGCAGTTAAATCAACAATAATTGTCAAGGTTTTTGTTTTGGTCATATACTCTGCCTTTCCCCCTTGTTTTACTGAATAAATTCCCCACACTCCTCCAGAGCACCACTTCCAATCAATCAGTGTTCAGTGAGTACTGTTCTTCCTTGGATTCTCAAGAATATCATAACTCAGGCATCCCCCTCTTCTCTTCCCTGGTACAATCATGTTTCCAGTCCTTAGAGGTTACATTCATCAGCTTATACCAGCAATTCTTCCAGAAGATGAAATATTTGTACCCAACACCGCCAATGAGTTACACATCTCAGCTCTCTGTTTTTCCTTATAATGAAGTCACTGAGGAAGGTGTCTATCATGTGATGTTTTATTCTTTTGGATTTTGAGGGACCCAATACCCAGCTCTCAGAAAAATTACACACACAGGCTTATTCTTAGTCATGAACGGCCAACCTTAGTTTGGCTTCTTCTAGCCAGCTTTTCTTAAGTTATCCTGATTACCTTTGGCCTCTGGGCTTTTACCTTTCTCTGTTTCTGTATACCTTCTTTTACTTCATTCTCCATGGCTTTCTGTGTATCTGGGAGGCTGGTCCCCATGTCCTCCTCCCCTTGCTGTCTTGTTCTTCCTTCTCCTCTCACATTTCTCTTTGTATTTATAATCTCTGCCTACTAGCACTGCCTATCCTTGCTCCTGCCTTGCTATTGGCCATTCATCTCTTTATTAGAACCATCAGGTGCTTTAGATGGGCAAAGAATGGCAGCTTCACAGTTAATCAACTGCAGCATAAACAAATGTAACACACGTGAAAATGGCATTCCCCAACAGGTGTCTGTCATGGACATGCTTTCATGGAAGAAGTCCTTTCATGATTCCACTATTCTGTTTGCAGGTTTAACAAGTCGTTCGAGTCCATGGGTGCTTAGTTGGTTCAATGAGCGGGGGGGGGGGGGGGGATATTACTGCATAAGAAGCAAGATTCTACCTAAGTCAACAGGTAAAGTAGAATTCACTCAGAAACTGACATAAAAATGATGAGAAATGAGGATGTTTCATGGTCCGATTTAACACAAGACAAAACAAAAGACAAGCCCAAACACAGCAGACAAATTAGAGTACCTTTCAAGACTTTCAGGGAAAGTTAAATTTAAAACAAGTAAATAAATGACAATGAGAATTGCTCTGTTAGGAATATAACCCGTAGGTGGTGCATTTGGAGCACTTGGGTCATGGCAGTCTATTGGTCTACAGGACCCAGTGGCTCAGTCCAAGCACCTTCCTGGAAACAGGAAGAGCAGAGAAGAGCTGATTGACAGCTCTCCCTCCTACAGACAGCGGAAGTAACGCACAGTCTCTGGCTCATGTGGCAACATAGGCAACAGATCTCAGTCTCAGGAACGCTTCTGAAAGTTCTAAGACGACAACACAAGGGATTTAGTGGCCAGGGACAATAAGAGATGAGTGTCCAGGAATACTGGGCCCCTTTTCTACCCTTCTCCACTTATTTGTTTAAATTCAGTATTGATTATCAATCAAAACTCAAGTCTCATAGAACCCACTCTCCCTGGTGGGCTTGCATGTTACCTCACTTATATAACCCAGCCAATACTAAACAGAAGACAGTATGATTATTATTTTATAAAGAATCCTTAAGCCTGTCCTATAGTCAGGACAACTCTCTGCTGTGGGGCAATGGTCTTGTAACCTGTAAAGATTCATCAGTTGCCTTGGTTTAATAAAATGCTGATTGGCTGGTAGCCAGGCAGAAAGTACAGATGGGCGACCAAAACAGAAAAATTCTGAGAATGGAAAAAGCTCAGTCTGCAGTCATCACCCAGATGCAAAGAAAGCAAGATGAGAATGCTTCACTAATGAAAGGTACCAAGCCATGTGGCTAACACAGACAAGAATTATGAGTTAATATATGAGTTAGTTAAGAAGAAAAGCCTGAGATAATAGGCCAAGCAGTTTATAATTAATGCAAGCCTCTGTGTGTTTCTTTGGGATTGAATGGCTGCAGGACTGGGTGGGACAGAAACCTCTGTCAACAACTCTCTATACAGTTTCTGTTATCTACCCAGAAGGCTGAAGCTGCTGCAAGGTGAGATTGCCACTCTAAAGCGCTCTCCTGTTTGGCTTGCTTGTTCTGCTTTTCTCTGATATTCTGTAATCAGCAGCCTTACTGGAGAGTTGAAAGCAGCACCTGACTCCTGATTTTGAAACATTGACCCACATTCACATTTTTCAGTGTTAGGTGAAAGTATGTTCTTAATTCTTTTACCTTTAAAGAATTTCTCATTTCTAGAAAATGGTAGCCAAAAATAAATAAAGAAAGATAGCCTGATGATATCTCACTCTTTTTAACTGTTAGCTATCAGGAGGAGTCTCCAATCAAAGTCTTCTTAAATTAAAATTAAAAGAGATTACCATTTACTTATTATTAACAAATTAATTGAAGAAGGGGCAACAGAAATTTGAAATTACATTCCCCAATTTATAGCACATGGGCTGTTCTGTTTTACTTTTTCTCCACAGTCAAATGTTTTCCTCTTCCTGTAAAACATTTCTTAAAGACTTGATATTGAGTATGGACTATAAGCTGTGCATGTCTCTAAAATATATAGAATACAGAATGTTCATACAGTACGAGAAAGAATTAAAGAATAACAGTACTTGAAACAAACTGCTTTCTTTTTCATATCCCTCCAGGAAGCAAGAATCCAATATATTAAATATATATACTTGGGTTATCACACTCTCTCTGTGTGCCTCTGTGTGTGTGTGTGTTTGTGTGTGTGTCATTTTATGTATCAATACCCAGATATAACAGTGAAAACATTTTCTTTTAGTAAAGAATAAAAGGGAAAATGTTTTGTATGCACCAAAATTCTTTACCCAATTCTTTGGCCACATCTGAAGTTCTTGCACAGTCAGCTGGTAACAGGGACGGGTGCTAACTCTTAGAATTCTATGGATTTCAGCAGTTGATTTGATTTTGCAACCATGTGGCTGACCCAGAAATGTTCGTTCTGTGTTTCCTCACAAGGATTTGGAACTATACCAAGTAGGGCTGAAGACTGTGGTCTTGTGATACCTGACTTAATGGCTGACTATAGGTCATACCATAGATCATAAATTTGAATGGAAACAGATAAATCAGACTTAAAGATATCATTTTATCTAGTGGTACCATAAGCTAGGATTTGAGAGCTGAGGGCAGTCAGGAGATATTTCATAGAAAAAAAATAATCATTTTACAGATTTATCCTCTAAAATGCACAGAGGAGAAATGATGGGAAGCAGGTCCCGCAGTGAGTTCTGAGTGGTCTAGGCACTGTAATGCCTCATCTGCATCCTGTGTTGGTCAGGATGCAGGGATGGCAGCGAGATGTTCATTCTGACACAAACTCTTTCTAGGTCTCTGCTAATCACCGTTTAAGCCTCAGTGTGTGCATCCACACAATGTGTACCTAAAACTTTACTGCCCTACTGTAAGATGAACATGACAGAGGGCACGCAAGCAGCCAGCACCGGAAGTAGAACGCTTGGGAGGTGTTTCTTAGGGTCCAGATATCTCAGGTTTTATTCATTTAAGAAACATTGTCTTCTTACTTTCCCTATGTCAGTATCTACATCTCAGGAAAATTAAGAGCAGGAAAGTGTTTATTTTAAACTATAAAATGTTGATTATTTTCTTAATCATAAAGTATAGATAGGATTTTCATAGACTCACACACACACACACACACACACACACACACACACACACACACACACTTTTCATTGAGAAATTTCCTTTTGTAGCTCCCAGCTCCATGTGTACCTTAGTCAGGTATAATAATGTTTTCAAATCCCCATGCAGGAATTGATAAGCAGTTACAAATGACAAATCATAAATAATAATAAGAAAAGAAGTATAGATTTAAAAAAGGATAGGGGTGATCTGGTTTTCAGTGAGTTCGAAGCAAGCTGATTTACAGTCTCAGGTTATACAGAAGGAGGGGAGGCTACAATGCACTCTCTAGTGCCTGACCCTGACACCAATATTGAACTAACTATGCCAAAATGCAGCTTGAGGGGATGGGGGGCCACACAATGGCATTGAAACTGGGGCATCTGCTCCAATTTTCAAGCTCGTATTGCTCAAGCAAATATCAAGGGTCTAACAATTTGATAGGCATGCACAGCCCAGAACCCTCCAATTATACCATGTGTCATGACAACTTTGCAAATGCTACCCTTGACTTGATGAGAGAAATAAAGTTTAAAAATATACTCTAATGTTAGTGCATTAACCTGCTCTTGTGGTCCAGCAAGAGAGAACCTGTGTGTCAGTCACGTCTGATAGAAACCTCTCCTTTTGTGCTAAAAGGCCTATTAGGTTAAACACAGTGATCATAAGGAGTTATTTAATGTTAGTTTGAAGCCTGTTACTGAGCCATTACTCTCAGTTAATGAATTCTGTCACTGTGCTAACATCTTAGGCATGTAGGCACTGTGGAAGACTTATCTATGGGACCTAGATTTGGAGGGCAACATATCAGAACTACTTTAATTGGTATTTTCTGAATGTCCAGGATGTGTCCTTTATCAGGATGTTGTAATTCCTTAGTGAGTCTTAGGAATACAAAAAGACCCCCCTCAAAGGTGAAGAAAGATGCTAAAATGAAATCGCACACTAGCTCAGAATTAAGTATAATGAAACATTGTTTATTTAGGGGTAGACACACAGATCACAATCCTCTGCTGGAAGGGGGGAACAGCAACCAAATCCCGCAGCTGGCAACAGGCTAGATGTGCTTTACATTGGCATAAATAGTATAAGAGGCCATGCCCAAGTGGGCGGGTAACTTAAAGGCTAATGACAGTAGGGATTCCTACAACACCTCCCCTTTTGTTTAAATAAGAAAGTTCTAAGCCTAATACAAAGTTATATACAATATGAACAAATATCAGGTATGAAGATTAGAATTACAACCATCATAAACAATATCAAGCAAGAAACATGTAATAAATGTTAAAATAATTATCCTATCCTAATGAGTTTAAATCTTTTATAATAAATAACTTGGCCAAGTCATGAGAGGAAAGTAACTACAACTATCTAGTCTTCAACCCCAACAAAGACCCAAGAAGGGAAATAATATTATTTGAATGAGTGGTAAGTGCAATCAAGCAACTTCCAAAATGTGCAGTAGATGACAGAGACAAATGGCTACCTGGGCAATCACACAAAGTCTCATTTGCAATGTTAGGTAAGGTCTAGAGTAACTGACAGACCATTTTCAGAGGCAGGAAATTTTCAAAACCAACTTACCCTGTCTTGGCAAGGTTTGGCAGTCTTTTTTTCTAGTATCCTGCTTGTCCTGTTCAGACATTGTACATTTTGTCAGTGGTCGATGCATAGGCAGTTCCTTGCCCAAAGGCCAGTTTTGCCAAGAAGAAAACAAGCTCCAAGTGGAGTGTCTTCAGTGCTCAACATTCTCTCAGGAATAGTTCAGCACTGCTAGAAGCAATTGTGTCTCTCTTCCAAAGAACCCAAAGTTATTTAAATGCAATATTCTAAAGTTCTTTGAAGTGGTTGAAGATTACCTATATATGTAGAAAACAAGCTCTATGTATCTAAAGAACCCTGATTGGTCTAACTATAAGTGTGACAAACATGGATGACTATTGACCTATGAATCTTAATACCTATATATTTTAAAAACTAAGACTTAATATTAGAATATTAAATAATCTTTAAACAACTGTGAAACAAATGAGGACAATGACCTCAAAATGTAAATAATATAAGTATCTTGATCAGAGCTATAAATTTATATTATAATATGATAAATATATCCTAAAATTTTATCAATATAAAAATATCTTAAGTAGATGCATGCATACAATAAGATAAAATAACTTTGCCTAGTTATACAAATATTGTAATAGAAACATATTCAATATAATTTAAGCTTTTATCAATATACAAGAATCTATATCAATGTAAATTGTCTATAAATAATAGCTCACAAGTATTCACTCTATTACTGTTATTATTAGTGTGAGTAAGCTCACACTAATCTACTATCTTATCCAATTTCCCCCCCCCTTTTTAATAGATCCCTGATTCTACATAATTTCCACCCCAACCCTCAACCCTATACCAATTATATAATCAACCCCTCAATGATGTCCCTAACCCTGAGGACAAACTTTGTTGGGAGAGGGGACGTCAAAGGCCCTGGTGAAAGCTCGAATACCACCCTCCTTTGTGCTGTTTCTCACTCTACTTCTGTGACAGTCATGCTGCTTAAACTGCCTTTCTCTCATCTTCCAGGCTCGCCATTATTTTCAATAAGAACCCTTTAACATACAAATTCTTGAAAATCAAAGAAACATTTCATAAAACAGCTGTGCCCTAATAGAAGGCTGATTAATTTCAGATTCTCTTTAACATAACTAAGTGGGGCATCTTGGCTCTGTCTCGACTGAAAATCCTTTTCTTCTGTCACCAAATTGGCATTTATCTAATAATCATAATGAAGGAAAATGCTACTTGTTAATATTTCTGTAAAACTGAAAAGAGCCTAGGAAAAAAAATCAAAGTAATTTTACTTAACTTGTTTCTGGAAGTTTTCGTAGAACTTTGAGGTAATTCACACCTATTGAATCTGAGTTACTATCCTTGTGGTTTCTAAGATAGCTCGTGTCTTAAAGGAACCACAATGGAGTGGAATTGCCGTACTGTAACAGGCCCTTGTTCCAGCTAGTCCTATGTTTGCTCTGTAATCAAACAACTTTCTTTTTCTCTCCCCTACTCTTTTGGGGTTTTTTTGAGATGGGTTTGTCTATGTACCTTCAGCTGTCTTTGGGCCTCGCTCTGTAGACCAGGCTGACCTTGAACTCAGTGATCCACTGGTTTGTGCCATTTGAATTAAAATTTAATTTTATTTAATATAAATCCTGGGAGGTAAAATGAAAGCAGTAGCTATGGACTGGATGTACAAAAGTAAATTTCTTCCAATTACTTTCTATAACATAAAGCTTATACTTTAAAGAATTTTGACAATGTATGAAATGATGCTCAAGATTTCTGTACTTGAGGAGCTGAGAAGATGGCTCTGTGGCTAAGAACTTCCTTGTCTTGCAGAGGACTCAGATTTGATTCTTTCTCCCCCATATGGTGGCTGACAAATGGATGTTACTCCAGTTCCAAGGAATGGAATGCTCTCTCCTGGTCTCCCTTTGCACTAAGCATGCAACTTAGACTATACATATAGACAAAACACTCGGGCACGTAAAAATAAATAATAAATAAATAAATAAATAGAAAATAGAGGCAGATAAATAAATACTTAAACAAACAATAAGAATTCTGCATTTTCTTGGTTATATTTGGTGCCATAATTGCTAAGATTATTTTAGATACTTCAACTTTTTTTTTTTTTCGAGACAGGGTTTCTCTGCAGCTTGGGAGCCTGTCCTGGAACTAGCTCTGTAGACCAGGTTAGTCTCGAACTCACAGAGATCCGCCTGCCTCTGCCTCCTGAGTGCTGGGATTAAAGGCATGCACCACCATCGCCCGGCTAATTCAACTTTTTTTGAGTTGAATCTCCACACTGACATAAGAGTCTACGTTCATTGAACTTGGGTTGATGCACTGATTTCTAGAAAAGGGATTGATAATTATGCCATATCTTGTTTTAACCCTTCCTCCAGAAAAATCAGCTAACGTGGAATAACATTGTTTTCCTCATTTAGAGTAATATTGCGTTCTCTGCCGTGGCTGCTCCTGTGTCTCTTAAGTAACCCTGTGTAAGGTCCCCACAATACAAACATCTTCTGTAGAGATTATAATTACAAACTTTAGTCTTTGCATCTTTCAGTCTCTAGCCATTTCTTCCTTAGATGCAGATGACTGGACCTGTGGTAAACTGCTGTGCTTTATAAGTGAGTTTACACACGAGTCCTGGGTGCCTTCTTTATCCCAGGAGCACGGGACCTCTTTTGCCTTTCTCTCATCACACAGAGACTGAGACTCTTCCTGGAAGACAGACTAAAGTCACTCCTTTTATTGACCTAACTGTTTACAGATTGATGCAAAGTCATTGATAGCTGAGATCTGAGAAGATCCTGGCCATGGAGAAGCTTTGAACACCATTCTGTTTCTGTGCAAAATGGATAAGGACTTTTGCTTCTTATGCATCACAAAGTTAACTAGAAAATCTTGGTGTGCATAGTTTGCATTTTCACAATAGACTGTGCCATGTCTCTAGGGATCGGTAAGGTTCTTGTAAATACTCTTAGCTCCTGAACATTTCACTTCTCTGTGCTATGGTTTTGTAGCTCATGTTTCTTATCTGACCTTGAATTTTAACCTCTGAAATCCTCAGCTTTTCATGTAAAATGGGATAAATATATAATATATTGTACAGTATGAAATGAGATGGCTTACATGAGGGTTTTTCTAGTCCCTAATGTATATCTATCTCTCAATTCTTACACATCTATAAACAAGCATATTTTTCATTATCAAACACATACTTCTAATATATTTTACTAAATTATTTGGAAACGATGTCAAATGTTGATGGACTCACTGATACTATATTTAAGATTTAGAAACTGATTTTCATTTCCATAAATGTTCACCAAGGTACTTACTCAGGATGGATGTAGTTTGATCAATAAATTAAACTTTAATATTTCAATTTACTTGATTGATATCTTTGTAAATATATTTTGATGAATAATTTATTTCTTTTGTACTATTCTGTTTTTGAAAGATTCTTTTTCTCCCCCAACTCAGGTGTATACTACCAGGGCTATTTACTAATAACATAATTGCAAAATGAAAATATCTAGACTCACCAAATTAAATTTTATTCACTATTCATGTTTCATTATGTAGGACTGACAGACTTGAGAAGGTGTTATCAGTCTATTGTCTCTCCCTGTATCCATTTATTTTTATTTGCTCGAATGTATTCTATAGGAAACAATGTCCATGTTTTCTCAGCCACTGAACAATCCACAGCTTATCTTCCCTGTTACTAGTTTCTTTTCATTGGCTCGATCTCTAGAAACTCTTTCCCTTCTTCTACAACTCACAGATGACTTTATCTTTCTCTCTTCGTAGAGTGTCCACAGTGTTTACATTTCTACCTGTTAATTATCTTCTTACATTTGAGGTCTTTTTAATTACTTCTTATCCCTTCTAATTTCAGTTTGAAGGATGCATGTCCAATACTTACATTATATTTTCAAGTTTTCAGTATCACAAGGCAAGACAAACACTTCTTTAGCTTAGCGGAAAAAGTGACCTTTTATTTGTGGTTCATTATAAATAGTAAGGGCTGAACATGAAGCTGTGTCTATTATTGTCCCAGATGAAGATATTAATAATATACCTTAAATTAAAATACAGAATTAATGGTTTTTGAAACAATTTTCTATTGTCAGAGTTAGCCAATGAATACCAGATCCTATATTTTAGTTTATTAGGATCAATGGAAATGTGTGGGCTAAGTGTGACTTCACAAATGTGGTGTAGCCTTGCCAGAAGTTTGTTCATCTCTGGGAACCACTCATAATAAACATTAAACCATTATTGAAACATAGGAGACTTTTCTTACAACATGTATTTGGCCATCCGATCCTTCTCGTTTCTCTAAGCCTGGATTCCACTTGGCAGCCTTATCCCATCTTTCTTTACCTGTACTTTTCTATAGCTGGTGAATTCTCCATGGAATATCACTCCATGGAGACCAAGCCAGGCAGCCCAAGTATAGACTATGTTCTTGAGATCCTGTTTTCAAGTAACGTTTCGGATAAGCTGGAGATTGGTTCCTATGCTGTGTCTCTGGCAGCTGGGATAATTCTCCAAAGACTCCTCTTTGGAGCAAACAGATGGTCTGTAGACACGTGCTTTCCTTTTGATTGTACAAGCTTTGAATAATTTAAACTTCCAAATCGCTATAAAACTCCTGTATTCCCATTTCCCAATACAATTTTTCCCTATTTTTGCCTCAGAAATTCCTTCCTTCTATTTTGACATTTGGCTAAAACTTTTCAGTTTTGTGAGGGGCTTCATTGTCGTGTGCCTCCTGCTGCTCTTTGTTACAGTTTTAGAGAAGAATGGCTTTAGAAAACTAAGATGCTTCGAGAAACTCCTGTGCTGATGATTTTCCAGCTGACCATTTGTAAAGCACTTTGTATGCATAAACAACGCATTAGCCAAGCGATGCTGTTTTCACAGCTCCTGTTGGTCTGCACTCAGCTCTTGCTTTAGAATTGCCCCAAATAGCTTCACAGAATTTTATCATTGCATTATGAAGAACTCAATAATATGTCTGAACTTTGGTGATGATTTCTCTGTCATTTTACTTGAGAAACAGTCGGCCAGTCCCATCTCTGCTGAAGGTTCACTTCTGTTCCTTGGGAAACACAATAATACAGTCATATTCAGATTTTTCTCAGGTTTTGGACTTTTACTTCCAAATCTGAGGTTTCCCCATCCTCAAATTAAGACTGTGTAACTTCAGTCCACATGTTTCCACATGATCCAGTGACCTGAGAGCACACCTTAGTCTCCCTGTACAGAGGCACAAACCATGTCAGCTTCTACTGCAAACAGAAATCCCTGACATCAGAGATAGCAGAGTCATGACTCAGTTCTCATGTATCTTCTGGGCTATGCTCAGCTTTATTGGCACTTTCTTTCTCAGTAGGTGCTGAGGGGCAAGAATAAAAACAACAGAGCTGTGTACACAAGCCATCAAGACCATAATCAATTTAGAATAAGATGTCAGTCACCTTGCCAGAAGAGATGAAACCAGTGTTCTCTACAGCATGCAATTAGCTTTCACCAAATGATTTTCTTGCTGCCTTGTGTTTCAGCCATCTCTTAAGAAGACAATCCTATCTTGGAGTGTAATATAAAGCAGAAACTGAAGCACCAGAGAAACTGTGTCTTAAAGAGACGCAGCTAGTCATGGGAGCGGAGCAAAGTTTGTGCAGTATGGCACCAGAGTCTCTACTTTCTTATATGGAAAGAAAAAAATAAATAGCAGGCTGTTTAGGGAACAACCAGAAATATGTCATCCAGGATACTATTTTTGCATTATGTTCTCATCAGTTTAAGAAATAAGATATGTAATTATTCTTTTGTGATTTATGTACAAAGTTTGAAGAATAAAAACTCAGAACATGTGAACAAGACTATGAAAACTCAGGTGTTTTACAGAATGCCTCTTTGTGGGCTCTGATGCTGAGAATGCAGAACAAATTAGCAGATAACCTTTACCCACATCACATACCTCCTGATTTCAACCGTCCATGTGTGCAACATCACTCATATGTTTGGCAACGTGCAGCCACCATCCAGCAGATTTCCCTGGCTGGGTGTTTGCCAAGTATTTCTTCCAAGTAATCATTCTTTGCTTCATCTCTGCTTCCCTCTGAAGGGTACATTTTCTCAAGTTGACACCAGCTAGAGTCGTCAGAGAAAAGGCAGCTTCGCTTGTGCATGTGTACCAGAAGAGAAGTCGGTAAGCAAGCCTGCAGAGCATTGTCTTAACAAGTGATTTATGCTAGAGGCCCAGCTCATGGTTGCAGTGCCTCCCATGGGCATGTGGTACTGAGCTGTATTAAAAGACAGGCTGAATAAGCTATGAAGAGCAGGCCACTAAGCAGCACTCCTCCATGGCTTCTGTGTCAGCTACTGCCTCTGTTTCTTTGCCTGAGTTCATGCCCTCCCGTCCTTCACAGATGGGCTGTGTGGTCAAACTGTAAACAGAAATAAACCTATTTCTCTCCAAGCGGCTTTTGCCCATGTGCTTTATTACAGAAACTCTAACTTCTCATAGCTCACAGAATCAAAATACATCACTAAATTGTTTCTCATTCTACACATTTTAACATTTGGCCAACTGGCACTTTCTTCTTTGATTCTTTGCTTTCTCGGGAGTCACATATGCATAGATTGCTATGGCTCAGCACAAAGCAAATTCCAAATACACCATTTAGAGCATTTTCAAGGTGACTTTTGGCTGAGAAGCTCAAACTCACTCCTGACTGTATCTTATGCTTTCCCTGAGTTCCTCTTAAGCTACTACTGAAACCTCTGTTAAAATCACCTTTGGAACTACAGCTATGTATTAAAGTATCAGTTTTTATGCTTTTCAGTTCAGAAGAAGAAAGTAAACAATGAAAATGTGAATCCAAACAATTAAAATTGCACAGCAATTCTGTCCAGTGGTTCCTTCATTGCACATGTATGAGGTTCTGAGTTCAAATCTCCAAGACCCAAGTCAAAAGCCAAGTGTACCATGGATGTGCTCATAACCTAGTGCCCTGGGTAGGCAGAGACCTTAGATCCATTTCTCAATAGCAACTAGCCTACAGTAAGATTCAGTATAAGACTCTGTCCTGGGGGAACAAAGTAGACAGTGATAGAACTGGTTTCTTTATGCTCTTAAGCTTGGCAAAGCCATAACACAGCATCTATGCATAGTATACACACACACACACACACGCACACACATGCACACACATGCATACGCACACATGCACACACGCACACACACTTGAGAACTGATAGAGGACTTCTCATAAGTGCTGCTCTATCATGAAGGAACGTTGGAGCATTGCTGAGGCTGTCTTCGAGACACACCCCATTAAGAAGGAAAGGTCTGCTAGTGAATTGGGAAAGGCACAAAAGGCTTGTTTCAAGGATAGAGCTGAAAGTTTTTGCCTTGCTTTAAATGTTGTAACCGAAACCCGGAGAATGTCACAGGCTGATGATTATTTTTCCTGTTTCCTCCCCTTTCTTAAATTCCAATTCCAGTTCTATTTCATTTTCCCCTTTTTTATGACTTCCAACTTGTTTAATTTGCTGTCTCCTTGAACTCAGTATTTTCCTCTTAGAGTTTAAATGATTATATTGTGACCAGACATGACTGACATTATTTTTAGGATATAACTTGAGTGGTAACAAACAATATCATATGTAATTCAGCTATATTAGCTAAAAAAGTTTTGCATTTAATTGAAATAAAATTTATTTATTTATTTTTCAAAAAAAATAAAGTAAATTACTTTTTTAATGGCAAGGTTGTAGCTTCACTTATCCATAGTTGGTAGTGACATCTATAAATACATCTTTATCTGTGTATTTACAAGTTAATGATAGTTTACATGGGTAGATTAAGGTACAGAAGAAAGACATGAATTCATTATCAAGTGCCAAGAAAAGATAACAAAAGTGCTTGCTGGGCATGATTCATACAACTGTTCTACTCAGCCAAGAGTTCACCAAACACCTGCAAGCAGCCACTGGATTAGTAGAGTGGATGAGAAGCCACAGGGCATAGTCCCAGCTGATATGCTCAAGGAACTCTGTGCTACTATGTCTCTCCAGAGCAAGGTATGGTGCAGGGTCACAGTCAATATTGTGGAGAACATGGCACAGGGGCAGGGTCAATACTGTGGAGAGTATGCTGCAGGGGCAGGTGATGTGGGATTTCCTCTGCATGCTGTGATTACCACTAATGGATAAAGAAGAGCTTTGAGCCTATAGCAGAGCAAGGCGGGTCAGAGCAGAGCTTGGAAGGAAGGGCAGGATTAAATGCTGGGAGAAAGAAGGGTAGAGTAAGAAAGAAGCCATGTAGCTCCGTCGGAGCCAGGCAGAACTTTAGTTCATAAGCTATAGCCACATGGTGATACACAGTTACTAGAAATGGGTTAAATTAATATGTACGAGTTAGCCAATAAGAAGCTAATGTGAAGGGGGCAAGCAGCGATTTAAATAATACAGTTTCTGTGTGGTTAGTTTGGTTCTGGGCAGCCTGCTGCTACGAGGGGGGGTCTATACTGTGGAGGGTGCGGTGCAGGGGCAGGTGATGTTGTGGAGGGTAGGTAGGAGATGCTTGTGAGGTGAGTCGGACAGTCATGACCCACATGAAGTTCACAAGATTCTTATTAAATTTCAATGTGGCTACTGTGCTAATTCCATAGTCTTGGTTTCTAAAGGAAGTTTTTATGCCATAGTTCACAGACTGTAACAGATTTCCTTCAAAGTATTCTATTTGAGGTAGAAAGGCATTGCTTGCAAAGTTGGATTTTTTAGTTTTTTCCCAGATTTCTAACACTATTGAATCTCTAAACAGTGACTGAGAGACTTGATTCATAGATAAGATTGTTTTTCTATCATTTAGAAAGTTCGACAATAGCACCGAGTGTGCCTAAACTCACTCTGGCAGGAGACAAGTGTTTGGTACTGTAGTTTCTAGATCTTTCCCTTTCTTTTTTGTTCATTTTTCAACTAACACTCCCTTGTACTCTAATGCCTCCTAACATTCTGTCCTCTTTCCCAATATATCAGTTTTGCAATGTGAAACTTAAAAATTTAAATGGGAGAAAGAAACTGAATTTGAAAGTGCCATTCCTGAAGTTAATTCATAATTGTGGTGGATGGCCTGAAGAAGCTTTCTGATTAGACACATTTTAAACTTTACTACATTTACTGTTATATGTTTACTATTGGTGGCATGGACACACCAAGTCACAGAGCAGCCCCAACCCCATAGAAAACACACAGAAACAGCCAAGGACATTCGCAGATACCCTGCAACCCCATGGGTCTTCAAAGAATGCTGGGTAAGGAGAAATCACAAATCTTGTTGCTTTCTTCCCTGTAAGATCTAGAATGCATCTATTCTGATTAGAATCCCTTCTACCCTTGAACTCTGAGACTGCAGACTAACCCCGTGAGACTGATGGGCCGGTTGGTGCCACCGGTCTTTTCCTCCTGGAAACTGAGCTCATGTTGTGATATCTTTAACTCTTGCAAAACCTCCCTGATGAAATCAAGGTATCAGATTGCAATTGACTCCTTTTTACATTCTCCCACTGTAGTCTGTTGACCTTTTCAGTATTCGAAGCAAGATTTCCAAAGAGCTGCCCACTCCTTTCTCCTCCTATTAAAATGTCCAGTGACTTGTTGCACGACTGAGATGACTGCCCAACTGAGATGGAGAATTTTAAAAAGGTCAGTATGGTTCAATGCACCGCATATTTCTTGGGATTGGTAAAGTGCTTTTAATATGCACTTTAACTATTTAAAAAAAAATAAAATTCAAACAAATGATTCCAAAACAGAACATACTCTGTCAATGCCTTTTCTAAACTGGATCTAGCTTGTTTATTGCCTTTTTTATTTAAATGAGTTTTGCTTGTGCTCCTACGTAGAGAAATGAATGTGTACAACCCAGGTCATAATGATAAGGCTCCAAACAGTGGGGCAGCTCTTGTTAATCTTCGTGAGCCCAGGCACATGTGTACCTCAGAGTGTCCACTCAGCCAAACCAAACTTAGGAACAGAAACATAAAACTCATTCAAACAAAAGACACTATTCTCTGCTTCTTCGGGAACACTGCAGGAATTTTCATACAGCAAGTCATCAGAATTGATGACATCATATACAGGGAACCTGCTTTGCATTTACGTACAGCAATAGGAAGTAAGTTTAAGGACGATTTGGCCAAGGCAGGGAAGTAAACATGTTTCAAAGGTGTATGAGTGTCCACAGGCCTTTTTGGGTCAGAACTAAATTTCTAATTCCTTGCACAACTAAGGTCAATCATATTAGAAAATGAGGCAGTCCTTACACAGGGTAGTAGCACACACTCTCCATGATATATGTAAATTCCACAAACCTTTGAATAAAATTCATGTAAAACAAGTATTTCCTCATTTTATTTGGTACCAGGGGATATAGCTATTACCTAGATAATCAATTGAAAAAATACTGAATTGGGCAAGGAATGGGAATTGGGTACAAGTATATAATTTTTACACACAAATTGTGAAGTTTTTCTAAAGGTGTCATGAAAACTAAAAGAAGGGGTAAGCAAGTGTAGTGTAAACAAAAATTATATCAGCACATGATAAATGCAGAAAAATAAAGATAGACTACAGTTTGTATTATGAATTCAAAAGTGAGATTTTTTTTAATTATGAGGGAATAAGCTAGGATCCTCACATTGGAACTATAAAAAAAAAAGAATATAGACAGTGCTTATTTTCGTACCCAAGAGTTCAAAATAGCAGTCACAAAACCAGGCTTCAAATTTTGAATATGTATTTATAACATCAGTGTATGTGTGTGTGTGTGTGTGTGTGTACCTCTCTTTCTCCATCATTTAGATAGACAGATATAGATAGATATAGATAAAGATAGACCCATCCCCTGGGAAGACTTTTTCTATAAAATTCTGTTAATAATATCTGTTATATGAAAGAGAACTGGTGATGGGTGTATTGAATTAATGACTTTATTTTTATACTTAATACTTGGAATTATCTTGAGACATAAAGGCTTGAAAACCTACTCACTAAAAATGTCTATGTTTTAAAATGTCTACCATAAAGTCCATGTAGTAAGTTGAAAACGAATAAGAACTATATAAGAGGTAATATCGGCCATGAAATTATAGCCTTAAGCAGGGATTAGGACCAAATGAACGTTCCATTCTCAAAAGTAGCATCTTTTTAACACGGTATTCTGTTACTATATCTGTCTATTTCCTATTTTATTATAGTTATGGGAAAGATACTCTGCTTACCTTGGATAATGCAAACGTGCTCTCATTTTGGACTCATTAGCAAACTGGGACTGGGCTTTGTAATACACCCCAACCTGAGAAATTAGCATATAATGATTAAAATGTGATGAACTACAGGCTGGATAGACTTGTGTCATCATAAAAATTTCAAATGTAAGATATGTTCCCTGTACTTTTGTTTGTGCTTAAAATCCACTTGGAAGCAAAAGGTAGCATTAAAATAATCTTTCTGATCTAAAACTATTCCTCTAACAGGTTTTAATTAACTAACTTATTTTATGCAATCTATCATCACTTCAAAGTAGTGTAAAAGTACATACATGTTTCCTTATCCAACATGTGAAGCAAACATCAAACCATCCAATGCCTTGTGTCCTTGTGGGACTACTGTGGTCCTCTGTGACCCTGTGTTGACAAGGGGACACATAATCCCTACAGAACAGGAAGGCTTACTCTCAGTGCAGGTGCTATGATTTGGTCAGATAGGAACTGGAATGAGCCATCACTGACCATAGAGACGAGCTGACTGTCCTGTGAAACCATTGCTTTTCGGTGCTTGCTGTTACCATCCCACCTCTGGTAGCAATCTGTCTTTATGGCAGTCACACTTTTGTTATCCACTGAACCCCATAGGGAAAGATTCATCCAGTCTTTTGCTTCTCACTGTGGCTTCTTTCACTGTTTGGTTTCATCCACAGCCCCTCCTTATCTTTGGGTGGCTTTCTGGCCCTCTCT
Organism: Microtus pennsylvanicus; assembly: GCF_037038515.1. NCBI lineage: Eukaryota > Metazoa > Chordata > Mammalia > Rodentia > Cricetidae > Microtus > Microtus pennsylvanicus. The sequence continues at coordinate 65,996,416 of NC_134585.1, forward strand.
TTGGAGGTCCTCCCCTTCTGAAGAAGGTTCTGTGTACTCCTATCCTTTGATAGTCGAGTTTCAATAAAACCCCCTTAAAATGTGTAATGCTTCATTGTAAAAGACCAAAGTTTTCTGGGTTTTGTTGAAGGGATGGTAATTTTTTAAAATATCATTTATTTTCATTTTATGTGCATTGGTATTATGCCATGAGTGTTGGGAACTGTCTGGGACTGGAATTACAGACAGGTGTGAGCTGCTATATGGGTGCTGGGAATTAAATCACAGTACAGTCAGTGCTCTTAATCACTAAGCCAACTCTCCACCATGAGAGTGTTTTTAAATTGATGAATTAATCAATTAACCGGCAACTACCAAGCTGCATTCTGTGATATAATCCTCCTGAACAATAAATGGGAGGATGCACTGATGATAGAGAGCAGTGGCCTTTTCTGGGCTCTTTCCAGGAGTCATACAGTACTGAGCTCCTGGAGTTTTCATTTGGAATTTCCAAAGATTCCTGACATCAAGTTCTTTGCTCATACTCACTTGCAGTCTGTGGATAATCTTTGCTGAACTGTCTGCTTGGATCTTTGGTCAATGTTTGAATTAATTTGTTCACTGTCCTAATACTGAGTTTTAAGGAACCATTGTGTATTTCGGATAGCAGTGTTTTGACTCTTGTAAGGTCTGCACATATATTTTCCAATCTGCAGCTTGTTGTTTGCTTTTAAAATTTACTTGACAATGTCATTTGTTGGGCAATTTTCTTTTGATGGGTGTTTGCCTTATCCGGTTTATTTTATGTGTCTGTCTGTCCTTGATTATTGTACTGAAAACTCATCATCTTACCACTTTGTGTAACTTACTATTTTTAGACTCAGTCGTATTCTGAATGGTTAAATCTCAGTTGTCATTCACTTGTTTATGCTGCATTCAGAGCTACGTCCCACATGAATCAACAGATAAAATCTCTTTACTCAGAAAGTGATGTGTGGAAGAAAGAAAAGTCCGATGGTTCGGGGGCCTATTTCACACACAGCAAAACAAAAACTGCAGACGAATTAGAGGAACGTTTGCAGACTTTTGTAAATAAGTTAAATTTAGATCTGGACAAAGTTAGAAAAACTGCAACCGCATTAAAGTAGGAAACTGAACGTCAGGACACACCATCACAAACTAAGATCAACAGATCATAGAATTGTACGCTACATTCTCCTCTTGGGTTTTCGATGTGGATGTCTGGGGGCTCCACCATCTTTGTTGAAAATTCTAGTTTTGCCCCCACCTATTTTCTGTTTTACTTTGCCCTCTATCCTGATCTTTTGGTCATCATTTCCCAGCATCACACATCTTTATTGTTGTCAGTTTGAACCCAGTAACATAGGAGCATTCAATTGAAGCCAAGTAGCAGAAGAACACCAGCTCCTTCCCCTGTAAAAATATTGGGCCAACTGTTGTGATTCTATGACCTTTCAGTTCACAATGTCACACCAGTTTGCTTTGCTTGAGCATGTGGAGTGTGGTGGAGCAGCAAACTGAAAAATTATGTCAGTGTTAAGTTCTGACATAACTTAACACTATTTGTTATTATTTTGGTTCTTTCTTAGATATACGTTATCATTTGTAATAGTTTTACCCATAAATATCTTTTGTGCTGTGCGTGAGCTATTTAATGTAATCATGATACATATTAAACACTTGGCTCTCTAAAACAAATAATAGTCAAGCAAATGTTTATAACACTTGATTTTAGGTACACTCAAATGATAAAATGTGGTTTATTACATTGGTCTTTTTGATTGACAATTGTGTGTGTACACATGCAAGCAGAATTTACACATACTGTATTAGATTTTTGCTGAAGCATCTTAATTGAGGTAGAGAGGATGGTAAGAAAATGAGAACATGTTTCTACCTTCTATTCATCATTTGTTCCTATAGAAGGGAGAAGAGCTTTATAGGAACAGGGCAGCCCACTCATTTGCCAAGATTGCTTATTGATTCCAGGAACTTTGTGGCAATTCTTTCAAATTTTCTACATGGCTAATCATATAATTTGTAAATTCAGATAGTTTTACTTTGTGATTCAAGATTTGTGTACGTTTTCTTTTGCATCTCTGCAAGCTGTTAGAGGCACTGCTCAGCAGGGAAGTTCTTCCCTGGTGACTGGTTCATGCATCTAAACTTGTGATTGTCTCATTCTCCAGCACTTTATTCTACATTTTCCAACTTCCTCCAACTTCCTTACTTCTTAGACCTTTCATCACCCCCCAGCAAAACCATGGGATTCTGACAGAGCTTTTTAATACACAGTCCATAGGGAACATGATGTTACCATCTGTAATGTTCTCCATCCCACCTGCACAACAGGTTCATGTGAATCTTACAGTTCAAAAATGTCTGTGGTTTATCATTGAGAATCATCTACTCTTATCACTTCTAGTATTTATGAAACATCTAAATTCTAAATTAAAAGTCTTTGGCTAAACGGTTGCAAGCCTCTGTGGAAGCTAATAATAAACCACATACCTTCAAGAAATGATAGCGTGGCATCAATATTCCAATTCCACATGGGTGCAGTCTGGGGAGAATAGGGGGGAATCAGTATCTCAGCAGAGCACCCGTCAAATCCTGATCCGCAAAGACTGCTGTCCAGAACACAGGGCACAGTCGTGCCATTCTTACAGTGTAAGTCCCAGAGGCTTGGGAATGCTCCACTGGAACCTCACCGGCTGCACTCCACATGGAGTACCTGGGTTGGTTCTCTTCCCTGCCTGTAGTCCCCTTCCAGAGTTTTCGGAGCTCCTCCCCTGTTGAGCATCCTGGTTTTTCATTGCAGGTTTGACTTCAGTCCCAGAGCTTCACACACTGCCTTGGCAGTGGATGCTTATGGGAAATTGATACCCAGACTACCCCTAAAATCTCAATGAAAACTTCTGCCACTCAGTTACCACCACGTTTGCGTGTCTGCACAGCTGACGTCACAGATGTAATGCTGAGTCCAGTGACCTCTTGGCTGCACCAAGATTCTCTTCACCACTCTGGTACCTCTGAGTTCCTCTACAACACAGCAGAACCTAGGTAACCAGGGTGATTCAGGACTTTAACATCACACTCGTTCCTTGAAAGCTTTTTAAGCCAACTTTTACCTTCATACTTTTGAACCTAGGATGTGTAGTGTCTAGCTGGTCTGTGACATACCCTCGGGATTGTTTTTTGGAAATACTGGCTTCTTTTAGTAAGGTTAATATCGCTACCAACTGCCTCTTCCTTGGTATCCATTTCTTTTCTGGCCAGACTAAAAGTTTTCCAAATGTTTCTTCTCTATTCTTTTAAAATCTTGTTTCTCCCCCTAAAACTGGCTAAACACAGACATTAATGCATGTGGCAAGTGCGCTATTTTGAAGTTACATTTTCTAGATTAACCAGTATATCACCTCTAGACCCAGCTTTCACAGTGTCTCAAACATTATAATATAGTAATTAAAATTTCTGTCATGGAATGAAAAGGACATCCCTCAGTCCAATCCCCAAGAGCCTCCATTCCCCACAGAAGCATGATGCCTGTCTGCCAGTTCCAGAGTCTCAGTGGCTAGCACAATGCATATTGTTTGCCTTCCCCTGCTTCGATTTCTAGGCTGCTCCTCCGAACTGCCCAAGCACCTGCAGCTCCCATACAAAGATCCTTCCATATCATATGGTGTAATGAATTCCGCAGCTTGCTTTTCATTACCAGATCTTCCTGTGAGTTGCCGTTCTGTCACAGTTACTAAATGTCGGATGCTCAATAATTAATTTACAAGGATGAATGTCTTTTTTGGGCTTCCTTTAGAGGTTCAGTTCCACACTTGTTTGATGATTCTCTTTGGTCATGGAACAGTAAATAATGGTGCCAACAGGTGTCCTGGAAGCTCCTCGCATAGTGATACCTGAGAAGCAGGGAGTGGGAGGAGTGGAGAGCTGAGGTTCTGGTGAGGTTTTAGCGACCAATTTCTTTCAACTGGATTCCACATTGTGATGTTTCTTCTGTCCCATGAATGCTAAGGACAGAGGACCAGTCTTCAACATGTGGTCATTGGGAGATAATACTTAAGATATAAATAATAAAAGTAGAACACCCAAAATTATTGGTTATGATATGTGATATAGGAAAACATCAATAAGATTTTTTCTCTTTCTTTTGGTGTATCTCATTATCATCTATCTATCTTCTACCTATCTTTCATTATATCTATCTTTATTTAACTATTATCATCTATGATCTATTTATCTCTCATTTCTTTATCTACCCATCTATCCTGTCATATAGAAAGAAAACCACTGCATATTTCAAAGAAAGTACATTTTCTTATAATTTATGAAATGTTTATTCCCTGAATTCACTGCACATTAAAAACTATGTTTTTAAGTGACATATAATATGATATTGTCCTAGATAAATGACACTGAAGTTTGAAAATTTAGCTGTATAATACTGATAAATGTATTGGTAAAAATTTAATATGATGCTAGCATTCAATCCAAAATGTGAAACAATGAATAACTTGCCAGAAAGTTTATTACTTAGTCTAGTGTGATTGATAAATTTGTTTCAGATAACAATGAGTTCCTCCAAGGATATCAGCAGATGAGGACTGAATATACCATATTTGAAATAAAAGTGTGAGCTACTTTCAAGCCGTTTGAATGAGTGCTACTGCAATTTAATATTAATCTAAAATTTTTATGAATTCCTAGATTATTTTTGAAAACCAATACATTACTCAACCTTGACTTAGTATCCTAACACAACAATAAATAATGCAAATGCCCTAAAATAATTAATTTTCAGATTTCACATAATTGATTACAATTGATAGAAAATACCCAATGTGAATTTTATGAAAGGCTGATTCTTTTGTTAGAAAAAGGGAGAATGGGCCAAAGTTTATCATATTATTAGTCAGAGGAAACAGCTGAGGATGTTCAGGAGAAATGTTCTTACTTCAAGTCCACAGGGGAACTATTTAATAAACTGCCACTTTGATGTGCTAAATGGCATCCCAATGGACAGAGGAGATGTCTCTCAAACTCTAATTTGCACTGTGGGAGCAATTTGCTCACTGGCAAGTTCAGGCCTGATGTATGAGACTCACAAATGCCTGCACATTGATGTAAATATAACTGACAACAAGAGAACACCACAAAAAATGCCTTCTTTTTCTTTTTTCCTCTTCCAAATGTGAGTTCCTTGATTCACCAGGGTATGGTCTAAAGAAGCCAGTTTCTTATTGAACTGTCGGGACCTCATCTGATGTTTTAACTCAACGAGATCTCCCCAGGGTCTCAGATGTGGTAAGACTCAAATGGTTTCAAAGTCTTCTCAGGAGTTTCCACTGGCTATGAATGAAGTTTCGGGAAGGCTCTTCCCCTTTTGGTTAATATAGCTTTGGTACTGAATCAGTTTCCTTAGTTTATATGACTTTTAGATATTTTTCAAAGTATTGGAAACATGAAAAACTATAAAAGTAGTGCAGTGTTTTGTAAAATGTTCTTGGCAAACATTTTTTAAGAAGCTATTTTTGAATTTTCGGAATGAGTGAAAGTGCGGTACCATGAACATGGCTACAGTTTTCCGGAGAAGACAAGTTCCTCAGTATCACTTCCCCAAATGCGCAGCAGTGTTCTCTGCTTGCTTTAGTAAAACTGACTTTTGATGTGTTCTTTCAGGGACATTCTACAAAGTATAAGTGAGACTCTTTAAAAAGAGGTAAAATAAAAAAAAAATATTTGGATGTGAATACATCACCTGGATGAACTGTACAAACCAGGTTAAAAAAAAAAACATTGCTGAAGTAGGGTTAAGAGAGCAAAAGGGCAATAACATGGCACAAGTGATTCGATGGGAGAAATATAACACACACACACACACACACACACACACACACACAATCTCCCAAGGCTAGTGAAGTTCCAGATCTTGAAGGAGAATTTACAACCTTGGCTTTACTAAGCCAGCATAATCTCTAACTATATTCTTAACCTTTGTCCTTATACCAACAGTGTAATGAATTCTTGATGCCTTGTTAAGAAAATTTCTCTTTGCAACAAAAACCATTACAGAGAACTACTACCAATAAAAATGCAGAGTAGTGGAGCCCAGGCACAATGGAATCAACTACAAAACAAGTTCTGTACCCAAGACTTAGGGGGCATTACTGAAGAGGGGGTAGAAAGACCGTAAGAGCCATAAGATCAGTGAGTTCCTTGTGAGATTGTGTCTGCTAGGAACACCAGAAGCTATACCAATAAAAACATTACCAACACAATTGCCTAAACATAAGGTGGACAAGGACAACAAGAGACATATTTCAAAGTGGGTAGGAGAAAACCCGTAAATTCTCAATACTACATAAACAACTACAGATTCTTAAGGAACCGTGAGAGTAGGAGAAATTATCAGCCCTGAAATAATGCATTCAACTAAAATTATACAGTAAAGTGACTATATCTTGAAATATATATATACTATATCTTGAAATATATATACATATACAGTCACATACACGTATATACATATACTTACATGCATGTAAAAAATAATGAAGAAAGAGGTAATAATTTGAAAGAGAGCAGGGAAGGGCATATAAGTGTGTTTGGACTAAGAAAAGGGAAGAAAGAAATTATTTATATTTTAATATCAAAAATAAAAGAAATAAAAATTGCGGTTAAGATACTCCAAAGGTCTGTTCTGGTTGAAGGGGACAATTGAGTAGGACATTGACAAAAAAGTCAGTTGGAAAGGTTAAATGGTATATTTACGAGGTATTTATTTATTTCACCATGATCTAAACCCTGGGGTTTTTAATACCACCTTTTAAAACCTCATATTCTATGTACTGTGAAATTTTGAGTGAATGGCTAAACCATGGAATTATAGGGTTAGAAATAAATTTGCAACCTGTTACAATCCCTTCTAATAACAACGGAAGAAAGCAGATCAAAGGAAGGGATGTGACTAAATTAGTATACAGTTAGATAATGGAAAGGAGCAGGCTAGAGCCATGAGCCCCACCTGCTAAGACAGTCTATTTCATAGAACGATCAAAATAATTTAAACCTTTATATAAGGTTTCAAGGCACAAAGCAAAGTGAAGAGAGAAATCGTTATCTTTTAATTGAGAAGAACCTGTTGTTTTTGTTTGATGTTTATAAAAACTTACTCAAAGGTAACCGAGAGACAGTATCATCAGACTGCCTCTGCTTCCTCAGTGGTCCTTTGACAATAATGAACTTGTGAAAGTTCTGGGATTTTATTAAACACTCTTTAAATGCTTAGATAATGGAATGAAACTCATGTTTTAGAATGAAGGACTAATACATGTTGTAAAACATTCACTCTAATTTCTTCTGAAAAATTAAAGATAATTTTGCTATTTAATAACAAAACTTGCCAACGCTAAGAAAAAAGCACAGAATAAGATATAGGGGAATTACCATCAATTTGGGTTAGGAGAAAAATTACTACCTTTTAGTTACCTGTGGTGTACAGGGTGAGGATGAATCAAATGAGGGAACCAAAAATTGATATTCTGAACTCTGTGTTCTGATTTGTGCATGCTACATCCCAGGGTTGAGAAGCGTATCACATAATTTGAAGAAAAGCTAACAGCAGGAAGTCTTTGTGATCTACAAAAGAACAGATGTATGTAAAAGGTTGGGTACCTATTTGAACAAGCATTATCTTCCATGTGTTTTCTATTATCTAATACATCTGTCTATAAACCATCTATCTATCTATCTATCTATCTATCTATCTATCTATCTATCTATCTCTATCTATCTATCTATCATCGATCATCTATTATCTATCATTTGCTTTTCTTCATCTGTCATCTATCAAATATCTTCTATCATGTATTGCCTTGTATCTATCATCTGTCTATACATTATGGATCTATTTTACATCTACCTACGGCTGTTTTGTCACCTATTTATCTCCAGCATATCCATCTGCCTGCTACATTGTTGTCTGTTTTCTTAAGTAGATATCCTGATAGAGAATTACCGCAGACTTGCAAGAATATACATACCACAGCATCAGCAAGTGGGGGTAGGGTTTGTAGATGAATATCAGGTCTGCCCCTGGCTTTCCTTTTTCAAATGCTACATTCAAAGTATTAAGAAGTCATCACACACTCATGGAAGGCAAAACAGGCCAAAGCAAGGAATGTGAAGCCATAAATATTCACAGACCTAGCAAACACCTAACTGTTCACTGACAACTAGAAGTAATCCTGGGGGCGAGCATGACATTGTCAAAGGCCAGCAAAGTAATGCTGCATGATTCTGTCACCAGCCAAGAGGTTACAGATGTGAGTTTGTGTGATGGAGTAGCATGAGCAATCAGTCTGCTTTTTTATTGCTACCTAGGACACACCTGTTTTCCTTAAGACATCAGACAGAAAAGTATCGGGGAGAAGATACTATCACACTAAAAAGTACCCTCCAGTGAAATGTCTAGGCTGAAAGGGAAGCTGTTTGTGTGTAAGCTATCATTTTCTTTTAATCATCATTCCTCCATAAAAACAACCCATTCTTTCAAAGTAGAATGCTAACACATATAAAAAGATGGAACTATTATAACCCAGGCTCTATTTGAGAAAAAGGCATTTTAATAACGATAACAAGAAATGAGGAAAGAAATGTCTTAAATGGTAGCAAGAAAATGAGTCAACTCAAGAGAAATATACATTTCTAATTTAATGAGTTAAATAATAAAATGTGAAAGTTTCAACTTTAAGACCTCTAAAAGAGAATGTGGGAAATACATATTGTTTTTATTTGAGGATAACAAATAGATTTTTCAATAAAAAGAAATAACCCTAGAAGAATTTATCAAAGGAACTGGATTAAAATTATAACCTTGCTTTTTGTTTTTATTGTTTTTGTTGAGCTATATTTTTTCTCCACCCCCTCCCATCCTCTATCCTCCCCTTTTACACTCTCCCATATTCCCCACACTTCCAATTTACTCAGGAGATCTTGTTTTTTTTCTATTTCCCCATGTAGATTAGATCCATGTATGTCTCTCTTAGGGTCCTCATTGCTGTCTATGTTCTCTGGGATTGTGAATTGTAGGTGGGTTTTCCTTTGCTTTACATCTAAAAACCACTTACAAGTGAGTACATGTGACAATTGTCTTTCTGGGTCTGGGTTACAGCACTCATTATGTTTTCACAATCTATCCATTTGTCTACAAATTTCAAGGTGTCATTATTCTTTTCTGCTGCATAGTACTCCATTGTGCAAATATACCACATTTTCCTTATCCATTCTTTGGTCAAGGTGCATTCAGACAGAGGGCTGATCTTCAAAATAAACAAAGAGCTCAAGAAATTTGGTCATCAAAAAAAAAAAAACAAATAATCCAATAAAAAAAATGGAGTACAACCTAAACAGAGAACTCTCAACAGAGGAATCTAAAATGGTTGAAAGACACTTAAGGAAATGCTCATCATCCTTAGCCCTCAGAGAAATGCAAATCAAAACAACTCTGAGATTCCATCTTATACATGTAAGAATGGCCAAGATCAAAAACACTGATGACAACTTATGCTGGAGAGGCTGTGGGGTAAAGGGAACACTTCTGCATTGCTGGTGGGAGTTCAAACTGTTACAGCCCATTTGGATATGAGTATGGTGATTTCTCAGAAAATTAGGAAACAACCTACCTCAAGATCCAGCAATACCACTTTTGGGTATATACCCAAAGGATGCTCAATTTTACCACAAGGATATGTGCTAAACTATGTTCATAGCAACAGAACCTGGAAATAATCCAGTTTTTAAAACTGCTTCAAAAACTAAAGTTGGCAAAGGAGGTGTGAGATGTATGTAACACAGATAAACCAACTGATTATTAGTAGATCGCATGCATTTAGTATTCATTGCAGTCTTTAATGAGGAGACAAGCAGCCTCACGTGAGTTTGGCTAAAGGTGTAAGCAGGTATTTGCTCTGACTTGAAAATGGATTAACATTTGAAAGTGAGGGAAGATGTTATCCTTGTCAATAATACAAGAAGTCAAATTAACTCCATAATAAGATACAGTTTTCATGCGCTATGTTGATAGACATTAATGAGTTTTGGTGTGATAAATGAAAACACAAGATACTAAATTTGGAGGTATGCATATAAATATTTTCAGGAACAATTCTAGTCTTGCTCATAAAATTATCAATGTGTTATGTACGGCTAGTGTGACACTCCTTTTCAGTGTTACCCTCCTATGTACCGGAGTGCTGCATTTTTCATATTTTTTCAAGTAGCAGATTATGAAGAACTGATAAAAGTGTGAAGTTACCAGTGTTAAACCGATTGCAGGAACCAGCACTAGGTGATGGGAGACAGAATATGGAGGGAGACAGGAAAAGGCAGAATCTATATCTGTGTATCTACCTACCAATCTAACATCTATCTACCTATCTGTTGTCTATCATTCTATTTTCTATCATCTATCTATCTATCTATCTATCTATCTATCTATCTATCTATCTATCTATCTATCTCTAATTTGTCTATCTACCAACTGATCTATCATTTATCTATCTATCTATCTATCATCTATCTATCATCTATCTATCTATCAATCATCTATCTACCTATCTATCATCTATCTATCTATCATCTATTTATCTATCTCTCGATCTTTCATCATCACCATCATCATTATCATCACCATCTGTCTATTTATAGAAGGAGTGGTAGAATATTCACTTATTCATTGATATTAATCCTTCTTGCAATTAATGCTATGAGTTGGGTTAAATTGCAAGGCTATGAGCTTTGATATCGTTTCATTATACCCTGAAGAGAGAGGTATTCTCTCTTTTATACAATGGAAAACAATAACTAAATAAATCTTTAAAACTGAGCCAGTAATTTGCATAACGTGAAGTAAAAAAAAAAGCGCCTTTAAAAAGATTTCTCAGGTTTTTTCCTATACAGGATTTCTATTTCTGTCTGATTTATTTTATGTGTTCTCTACTTTGAGCAGCTCTCCTCACCACAGCCTTGCTTGCTTCCATGTTTTTGACACGGAACAGCAGAGTCATCTGCTCTGTTAATGAACTTCTGACTAATGTTGACATTAGAATGAACCATACACGGAAGACACCAGTACCCAAGATAAGCGGTAAGTCCTAGAGAAGGGTCTCTAGAACTCTTTTTGAGCTTGGAACCCCCTATTCCAAGCCTCTCTATTAGGTGGCTTAAGAGAAGATGACCTGGAGATGACCAATGTCTTCCTCATACGTTCTCAGAAAAGTGATGTGTCTTGGCTCTTCCTCTTCTCTAGCACGTGGTGTTAGGTGAAATTCTTTCCTTGCAGAATGTTCCATTAACCTAGGACATTTAAAAAGTCTCTTCCTATATACAAATGACAAATATCCACATTTTATTCATGGGAAGCTTTAGAAATGATTTTTTCTTCTACTGTTATAAGAGGATACATGAAGCAATACTGTAAATATTTACATTGTTCTCCATTTTATTAACCAAATTTTTATGTGATTAAAATATATTTTAATTGATTAAATTAGGTGAAATAATGTCCATGTCTTTTTAAAACATGTTTTTTATATCTTTATCTAGTGTTTGTATATGTACATGCTTTTATGATTGTATACTTGCTTGCTATGGTGAGGGTGTGGATCATAGAACAGATAACAGGAGTTGATTTTCTTCTTCACTGTGGGGGTCCCAGGGGTGGAGTTGATGTCCTTACACTGATAACATGCATCAATGCATTGAACCATATTTCCAGCATCTTGCGGGGCAGTTTCAATTTTTTGCCATTCCTGTCCTGCTTCATAAGCAGCTAAAGACGCCCACTTATGCTGATTTTAGTTATTCTCCACCATGTAGGTTAACAGCATATTAAAGTTCTTGATTCCAATACCTAATATTCCAATTCCTAATATGGGAATATCAGAACACATAAAAGCACTAACAAGCCAGTGCAACCAAAAAGGCAATAGTTCCAGAAACCCTTTTTATTACCTCGGGAGATGGGTCAGTGTGTAATAGGGCTTTCTATCCAATCAAGAGGACCCAAATTTGAATCCTAAGTACCCACAAATAAAGCTGTACATGCCTAGTCCCCCATGAATGTAGACAAAGATAGGTAGGTGCCTGTAGCTTTCTGTCCAGCCAGCTGAGCCCTAATCACTATGGCAAGCTTTTTACTGATAGCCCTAGTTTCAAATAGTAACATGGAGAACAATAGAACAAGACACGACATTATCCTGTAACCTCCACATGAGCACACATGGGAGCAGACACACTGTATGTGCACATACACCATACTTATGCACTCAAATACAAGCATGTGAATGCACACAAATGAGTGCACACATACATAAACATGCAGCACACACAAGCCTGCTCACATACAAACATGGGTGCACAAACCACAAACACGCACACACACATACACACACACAATTCACTGCATATACTCTTTACTAATCAGAGCATGGCATTATTCAGCTGCATTTCAACGTGTGATAATGATTCTTAAATGGATGTAGTATTAATTCTTACTTTCTCTAATAACCGAATCAGTGGAAAGCTTAATACGCAAAGCTCAGCAACATATAAAATGAAGTAACCTGTTTCTTGCATATAATTTCCAATTATAACTCAGAAATCCTTTGGAATCATTTTATTCCATCATCCTGCCAATTTGCATTATTTACAGTTTGACTTTCCCTTTGGAAGACACAATTCTTTACAAATTCACACTTCATTTTTTGTTTGTAGAAAACAGCCATACTGCCAGCAGTATTTTCTGAATTCCTTCTGTAAACTGCAACTTAAATACTGGCATGGCCAAATGTTCATGGCTCTGGGCAAAGGCAAGAAGCACTATGTACACCCTAAAATAAGTTACATTTAATTGCTATATTCTTTAATATTTATTTATAAAGTAATGGTGTTTTTTGATTATGAAAAACCTCACAATATTTTTTCTTAATTCAATATTTTCTTTGCATACAGAGAAATTTATTATATACAGATGTGATGAAAAATAGTGGGCTAGCTTAGTTTGAATAATCCAATTAATAAAAATATTACTCATCATTATTATTTCGATAATGCATATCAAAATTATATGAATATTATGTATTTATCACTTTTATATATATACTAAAACAAATCTTCAATTTTCATTACAAACCCTTTTAGATAAATTGAATTAATAAATATGTTGTTAATTTAGTATTGTTATACATAGAGTTTACTCAAATAAATATGTATAAACACATGTATGTATGTAAATTAGCAAATCAAATATGATATACAATTTTGTTAAAGTTGTTTACAAGGTACATAGCATAAGATCTTCATAAAAATTATCATTTAAGCCGGGCGGTGGTGGCGCACGCCTTTAATCCCAGCATTCGGGAGGCAGAGGCAGGCAGATCTCTATGAGTTAGAGGCCAGCCTGGTCTACAAGAGCTAGTTCCAGGATAGGAAAAAGCTACGGAGAAACCCTGTCTCAAAAATATAAAAAAACAAAAAACAAAACAAAACGAAAAATTATCATTTAACATGTTTTATGTCATTTCTCACATAATGATGTAGGGATAGTTTATTTAAGATAACACTTAAACTTTCATTGCTGTTATTAGTTTACTTTCATATATGTACAATTGGAGAAAATGGACGAGGCTACAGTTTCCATGTGGAAGTCAGGGAACCACATGTAGAAGTTCTTTTCCTGGTCTGTGGGTCCCAGGATGGAAACTCAGGTTGCCAATCACTGAGGCACACATCCTCACCTGCTGTGCAGCTCACTGGAACTTTCGAACTCTAGGAATGTGGATCTTTTAAAAATTAGGGTAATCATTCTCACAGTTAAAATATTAATAAACTATTGGCCTTTTTATACTATGACTTCCATGGGTGTGTGAGTGACTTCAAAGCAGCCTTAGCATCCGTGTTTATTTATATATATGTTTTAAAGAACTAATGGTGCATTGCAACTTGAGAAGATAAAACACCATAGCAATTAAATTTACGATTATATGTCTTAAGACACGGAGGGTGTGTCACCATAGTAATAAAGCAGGCTGCCTCAACATCAAGCTGTATTTATTGGCAAGGACAGGTGTTAATTCAGTTGTTTTTACAGCTTTGATTTTGTAAAACAGCATGGATTCTCACCACCTTAATCATTTCCAATAATTACTTCATGGTGTTGAAAGTTACAATACTATGGTGGATCATTTAAGGAAAGACAGACAAGGTACTGGCCAGCAGAAAGTGCTATCCCCATGCCTGGGTAACAGGGAGTCAAAGGTTGTGAACCTACCTGTGGTTGGCTGCACTTTCCAATTTAAAACTGGTAAGTTACTGTAGAAAGCCAGATTCTGCTACAAGTTGGGAAAATATATTTTTTAAGAATTTGGATTTAAGCAAAGTTAATCTCTTAGCTCCTTTTTTATATTGCAACATTTTCTATGTTATCTGTAGCTATTAAAGAATACCAGAGACATAATAATTCTGTAAAATATTGCTCTCATAGTTTTAGAGGGTAAGAAAACAAAGATGAATTGGCAGCATCTGTCACTCCTGTGGATAAGTCCTGCTAAAAACCCAACATTGATGAGCATGAGTAACAAGGGTTACCATGAGCTTGAGGCAAGCCTGGCCTTTATATGGAATTCCCAGCTCTCCTAGACTTTAGAGTGAGACTCTATGGGTGTTCTGCTCTCCTGAGGGCCTCCTGACTGTGTCCTCACAGACCTGAGGAGGACATACAAGCAGCGGGATCAGACTCCCTCACATCTCCTGACTGCTCCACTATCAGGGCACATTCCATCACAGTACCTGTCCTTCATGACTTCTCTCCACCTTCATTCCCTTTGGACAACCTCATCTGAAAATATCTTGCATGCAGACATCGGAGGATTAGGGTTCCAAATATCTGGAATTTTCAGGTCACATTCAAACCACTCAAGCAGCTTTCTTTGAGTCCTTAGAACTGGACCAATGTAAATTTGAAAGTCTAAATATGTCTTGCACCCAAGACAGAAGCTAGAGTTAACCCTTCTGCAAAGAGAACAGCGAATAAAACACAGTGGTTGGAAGAACAGAGAACCATAGGCGAAAGGGACATGTGAGCAATTATTGACAGAACCTTTGCTAGTCTAGTTTCTTGGCAGCTTTTTGACTTTGATACAAACATTCATGAATGCTGGAAATTTATTCAGCCTTTTTGATACTTTAAGGCAGCAATCTCTTCCCAACATGACCCTAGCTTTAGGGAAAACACTATGCTGTAAGTGGTTACAAACAATGCGGCATCCTGAATTCAATGAAAAAAACAAAAGTTAGGTATGTATACTTTATTTTCACCTGAAATGATAGAAAATAAGACTCCATGGATTACAACTGTAGAATATTATTTGTTTTAATCATATATAGGAATCTAAATGAATCTATCCATATATAAAATAATAGCTGATATTTACTGAGCACCTGATAGGCACAAGATTTTATTTGTGTTATACTTAACATGGTCATGCTTTTCCCTATGCTAGGGTGATCAACTCCTGATGGTTTTGAAAAGTATATTTTAATGCCATCATCTCCATAATTTCATTGGTGAATACACCACAGGGACACATGATTAACCATCGAGCAATCTTCGCAATTTAATCTAGAACACTGAATGTAATTCCCAGAGCTCCTATTCCTGAGCCTGTACTGTTGTGCATGTAAGTTTCTTTTTCAAGTGTGTTCTGGGAGAACCGTGCAGGAAAAAGTGTAGTGCTATAAGAAATTTGTACACTGTGTGAACATGTTTTTCTCTTATTGGTGTCATATAAAAGTGAATAACTAATAGCTAGGTAGGAAAGTATAGGCTTGACTTCTGGTAGAGCGAACTCTGGGAAGAAAAAAAGGAGTTACCAGCCACACACAGAGGAAGCAAAATGGGTGGAGTGGAGATGAGGTAATGAACCACATATAAGAACATAGATTAAAGAATATGGGTTAATTTAAGTTATAAGAACTAGTTAGGAACAAACCTAAGCTAAGACCAAGCTGTCATGACTAATGGTAAATCTCTGTGTTGTCACTTGTGAACTGGCAGTCATGAAAGAAGAATCCAGCAGCATTTGGTATTCAACATTTGGCACAAACACATGGATGGAAAAGTCAAGCAAGCTGGCTTTGCTTGGGCCTCATATCAAGCACTCAGAGCAGGTGGCTGCCTATTGCAGGGACTCCAGAAAGTGGGTTCAGCAACTTCTAAGAGCTAAGGTGGTAAACACACCTCCCAATGGTACCTGTTGGCATGAGACTAAGCCCTCAGGGAACCAAGAAGGTGGTGCAGATCAAGCAACCAGACAGTCTAATCCTTGTCACACAGTCAGAGAAGGCTGCAGACATCCAGAAAGCCAGGAGGAGGCTGACAGAAACTCTAAACAGATATAGTATGTTTAAAAGTGTGCTTAGGTACTAAAAAAAGTAAAAGAAAATAGGTAAAGACAGTCAGAAAAAGAAGTTTTAAAATAGCAAAGTCATTAAAGTAAAATAAAAAATAAAAGCCAGGTAAAAATAAGACATACAAAGGGTGTCTGGATCTTGCAACTAACTTTGAAATTTTTAAATGCCAATGAAGAAAACAAAAGCTAATGAGAGACATTGGATTATGGAAAACGTTAAATTAAACAAACCTATATATTTTAAGGATGTCTTAACTTCAAAATGGAAGTCAGAAAATAATATGTTAGAGGAGAGGTTATTCTTTGCTTCCACTGGGGGGGGCACTATTGGATTTCTTCAAAATATATAAAGATCAGATTTGATGTGTAGAGGCTTCCTGAAAATCTTGACTACAGACATGAAGAAAAAATAAACCAAGGAACAGGACAGGACAGGTGATGCCTATGTTAATCCCTCAACATGGAAGCAGCTCTGAGACTGTGTGAGACGTAATAAATCTCATTGGTTACAGGGCCCTTGTGACTTACTATATTACAGTTTGGAAATGTATAAACTTGATCAATGCCTTTGCCTATATAGGCTAAAAAATCTAGAGGTGACTTGTGCACACCAAATTCCATACTTGTATTAATGCCACCTTGTAAATGTTACCTTTAAAACTTTATGTGTTTTCAGGGGGAAAAAAGACCATATGCCAATAAGGCAAGTAGCCAGGTGATTGAACCACTCAGAATGCCTCTGTTGCAGTTTCCTCAAAATTCTGCATCCAGAACAATTTCAAAGCTGTTAGCTGAGGTGATATAGTCTCATAGATTACTTAGCCCAGACATCAAATAAACCCTGTACCTTCCCCATTATACAGAGGCAGGAAAAAAATTGCACAGATAGTTTTTCTAGGAATTGATTATTATCTCAATTTTCTCAGGGTTCCCTAAAGATGCTATCATCCCCAAGACAGTGGGAAGTAATTTTAAGAACATGATACCTACATTCCTAAGAGGTAAGATGGATGGTTTTAGGTCATTTGGTGAGTTATGGATGTTTGTCATAGTTTAGGGTGGTGGTTGCAAATTGTTACTGGTCAGGGTAAGGGAAGAAACTAAGCAAGGGAGTTTAGATTCAAGGATCTCTTTCTGAAAAAAATAGGGAATATAGGGATGATAGGATAAAAGGATAGATTATTGAATCTACTTTAAACTAAAACAAAACTACAAATCTCAAATATTTTACATTTGTATGGGTGGGTTTTGTTTATAGGCACAATTTTAAGGTTATTTTTGTTACAGCATGCTCAATACTTTAAGGTATTTTTGTATAGTAATTAAAATTTATTTTTGTTCTACCATTTATATGTGTCCACTATTGCTCAAAGTATTGTACTCATGCAGCTCATATTAAAATGCAATATAAAATTCTAGCCTTAAAGGCTAATATTGCAAATGGTTTAGATTAATTATGAAATATAGATTAGTAGTCATCTATAACAATCAAACATGTGTTCATTTTAGGTATGTAGTAAAGTTTAAACAGATATATTTCAAATAGGTAGTCAGGTGGTCTTTTTTTTTTATTGATAAAAGGAGAATAAAGAAAAGAAAGAAAAAAAAACAAATTTTCACCTCCTCCCAGCCTCCCATTTCCCTCCCCCTCCTCCCATTCTTCTCCCCCTCCTCCCACCCCTCTCCCTTTCCCCCCACTTTTCTCCCCCTCCCTCTCCAGTCCAAAGAGCAGTCAGGGTTCCCTGCCCTGTGGTAAGTCCTAGGTCCTCCCCCCTCCGTCCATATCTAGGAAGGTGAACATCCAAACTGGCTAGGCTCCCACCAAGCCAGTACATTACGTAGGATCAAAACCGCGTGCCATTGTCCTTGGCGTCTCATCAGCCCTCATTGTTCGTCATGTTCAGAGAGTCCAGTTTTATCCCATGCTTTTTTTTGGTAACAGTCCAGCTGGCCTTGGTGAGCTCCCAGTAGATCAGCTCCACTGTCTCAGTGGGTGGGTGCACCCCTTGTGGTCCCGACTTCTTTGCTCATGTTCTCCCTCCTTCTGCTCCTCCTTGGGACCTTGGGAGCTCTATCCAGTGTTCCAGTGTGGGTCTCTGTCTCTATCTCCATCCATCGCCAGATGAAAGTTCTAGGATGATATGCATATTTTCGTCAGTATTGCTCTAGGATAGGGTCATTTCAGGTTCCCTATCCTCAGCTGCCCAAGGAACTAACTGGGGGCCTCAGCTTGGGCACCTGGGAGCCCCTCTAGGGTCAAGTCTCCTGCCCATCCTAAAGTGGGTCCTTTAACTAAGAAATGGGGTTCCGTGCTCCCCTATCCAACCTTCCTTTATCCCGATCCTCCTGTTTCCCCAAGTCCCCCCTCCTTTCCTTCTACCTTTTCTCTCCCCATCTCCCCTTACCCCCATCCGACCCCACCCCCAACATCCCACTTTTCTCCCCGGCAATTTTGTCTACTTCCCTTATCCAAGAGGATAACTATATGTTTTTCCTTGGGTTCGCCTTCTTACTTAGACTTTAAAAGGCTAATTAACCCAATTAAAAAATGGGGCACTGAACTGAACAGAGAATTCTCAACAGAAGAAGTTCAAATGGCCAAAAGACACTTAAGGTCGTGCTCAATCTCCTTAGCAATCAGGGAAATGCAAATCAAAACAACTTTGAGATATCATCTTACACCTGTCAGAATGGCTAAAGTCAAAAACACCAAGGATAGCCTTTGCTGGAGAGGCTGTGGAGGAAGGGGTACACTCATCCATTGCTGGTGGGAATGCAATCTTGTGCAACCACTGTGGAAGTCAGTGTTTCGGTTTCTCAGGAAATTCGGGATCAACCTACCCCTCGACCCAGCAATACCACTCTTGGGAATTTACCCAAGAGATGCTCTATCATATGTCAAAAGCATTTGTTCAACTATGTTCATAGCAGTATTATTTGTAATAGCCAGAACCTGGAAACAACCTAGATGCCCTTCAATGGAAGAATGGATGAAGAAAGTATGGAATATATACACATTAGAGTACTACGCTGCGGTAAAAAACAATGACTTCTCGAATTTTGCATGCAAATGGATGGAAATAGAAAACACTATCCTGAGTGAGGTATCCCAGACCCAAAAAGATGAACATGGGATGTACTCACTCATAATTGGTTTCTAGCCATAAATAGGGGTCACGGAGTCTACAATAGGCGAATCTATAGTCAGGTGGTCTTTAAGCACTTCAGAGACCTACAGAATATGGAATTTAAGAACTTTGAATAACATAAGGCTTTTTACAATAGTGAGACATCTGCTACTGGCAACATTAATCTACTTCAGAGAAGATGGTGGGAATCGAAGAGCCTCCACACGGAGGTTGCTTTCATTGTGGAAAAGTAAGCCACTTGGGAAGAAACTGTCCTTGCCTCAACTACTGACAGAATGCTGTCCAAATTGGACAAGCAGGACACTAGAGAGGATGAGTGATGAACTTTGCCAATACAAGTAGGACAGTTCTTCAAAATTTCCGCTATTCAGAAAAGTCTGTCAGATATTCTATTTCTATAGGCTGAAGTTGGATGCCCCAATATTTCAGAGGAACTTTGGATGACTGTCCATGCAGGCAGCCTGGATTTGTCATTTTTGTAGCTTTTGGAGTTGTCTGCTTTGCATTTCTTCTTTACTCAGGTGATATTATATTCATCTCAGGTCTCTAATGCATCTGAAAAATAGAGAATTAAAGTTTTGTAATTTGCCCTGTTATAAGATTCGGAAGAGAAACTTACAAGAGTTGCAAAGTTTATAAAGTTGAGAAACATAAAAGCTTAAGTTGTTTATCTAAGAAGACATTTAACATCTAAGTGATATTTTTAGGATGGTTAGACAAGCTATTACTGAAAAAATGGTTTAGGTATAAAACTTGGAACTTAGAAAAGATAGGATAGACAATATAGTACTTTCTCCTAATTTGCCAAATACATATGGACTGGACATTGTAAATGTAATTCTACTTGATAATTGTACTTATTATACACATTTTTACTGTTCGCAAGTTAAAACTTTTCTTTTTTATTTAGACAATACCTGACTATTGTTCTTATTGTATATAGCTTTACTGTGTTAAAGTTAAACTCTTTCCCTCTTCACTTACACGAAAAGTGGGTAAAGGTTGTAGAATACTGTGTACACCATAAAGATGTGTCTTTGCCTAAGGCACCTTCTGATTCATTTAATAATCTGTTATTAGCCAATTACCTATGGCCTGGACATTAGTATGCATATCTTTCTTGATGTTGCTCTTTTTGCATGTAGTTCCATTTTGTGTATGTTATTACCCTTTCTTTCTCCTGGACAATACTTGATAATTGTTTTCATTGCATATAGTTTTGCACTAGGTTTAAAACCTTCTCATTTAGACAACAGAGGGAAGTGTTGTGGGAACTCATTCTGCCAATAGCTCTAGGGAAATAAGGACTATGGCATGTTCTTATCTGCTATGTGGTAACTGGTAAGCAATGTGTGTGTGGCGTGTCTCATTCTCTTGCTCTTTCTCACATTTGGTGTAGTCACAGGTGGCCAAGAGGTGATATGGGATCAGCAGGGGCATCTGCTTTGCTCCGTATCTGTGAACTTGTGTTTCCATTGCACTCCTTAACAAATTGATGATTATACCTTTATGGATTCTTGCATCACCAAGAGCTAGGGAGGAGAGAATAGGTGGATTTCCAAGGAGAGAGACAACCCTAGGAAGAAGAGGGGTAGAGAGACACTAGCAAGACCGGAAACAATTTAGACATACAGAAGAGAATAGAGGTAACTGGGCCAAGTAGCAGAACACAGATTAATAGAAGCAGGTTAATTTAAATTATAAGAGCTAGTGGGACAATGCTAAACTAATGATCAAGCTTTCCTAATTAATAGAAAGTGTCCATGTCATTATTTGTTGGCTGGCAGTCCTGACAAAAAAGTACAACTACAGCAAGGCTCAGATATAAGAGAATAACTCCCAATATCAGTGAAAAGTAGATAATCGCAAGTACCAGAAGCTAGCATTTTCAATATTTAATTATTTTAACATTAAAAAATTACTTGAAATCTTTCAACAATTAAGTGTTCCGACACAATCAGAAAAGTTAGATTTGGAAAGAAAGCTTATGGTTTTGGAGCATACCCATTTGGTGGTGTGTTTACCTAGCTTGTGCAAGGCCCTGATTTTGATTGCCCTTTCTGCCCTAAACCCCACACTCATCTAGGAATGATTTTTACATTGTAACAAAGACACTGATTTTAGTTGGAAGCATTGAGTGATTACATTTTCAGCATAATGTGTATTTCTGGCAGTTTCTGTTTACTGATATGTGTGCTTTGTCTACTCAAAGATGCCTAAAGTACAGAAAGGGATCAATCAGTTATTAGGCAGAGAAGACAAAAGCCACCTCCCTTGATGTTTAAAATAATTACCCATAATGTTTGTGAAGCCAGTGGAGTCGATGCCCTGTGTCATTTTATTTCTTCTGATTAAAGGGAGAACCTTGTCCTGAGCACACAAATCAATACACGCCGCAGGACTGAGCACAGCAGCGTGGCCTTCTGGGTCCAGGTGTTGGAGGCAGTGGTGGTAATTCTCTAACAAAGTGTGATGGGAGAGGCCCTTTTTTCTTTGATCCTGGTGTTTTACAAACAGACTCCCTTGACATTGTGGATCTGGGCAGTCTCAAGAAGGAGAAAGAAGGAGAAAGGCAGCTGGTACCTGTGTTGGAGGCAAAGAGGAAAGAGAGTCACAGAGCCCCAAGTAGAACTTCAGGAGAGCACAGGGGTTCTGATTATACATCATAAAATGGATGGTGATAGTGGTGTCATAGGGTTTTTTTAAATCAAATAAGATGAATCTATGACTGAATTTTCCCTTCTTTGTATCTCTCAAAACTGTCATTGAAGAATGCTTCACAGACTTCTTGAATTGAATTTGAAAATGTATAGGATATTTTCTGCACCCCCAAAATATTCAAATATATTTATTTTATTTGAAATAAAATTTGACTTTGAATTTTGTATAAATTTTAATTTGGCTTATTGACATGGTTAGAATACAGCTTTTCTTTTCTTAGTAGTTAATTTTTCTTATTGGTAATGTGTGGTTACCCATTCAACATTTGTTTTAAAGTTCACCTTGACCTTGAATGAGATACCTGTGATTACACTGAAGAACAGCCACTGCAAGAATATCTTTGTTCCTAGATAGTCCTATTCCTCTGCCCCTGCTACATTATTTCCTGTTGATTCTGTTTGGTTCTGTTCTATTCTACTCTACTCAACATGAACCAACCCAGTGCTACTCTGTCCAATATTATCTTATCCTCTTCTCTCAATATGACATAGCATACTGTCTAATTATTTCAGGTGTGAGGTAAAGCCTTAGAACCTGTAACTAACTATTTTATTTGGAAATTAATCCTTGAGATAACTTTCTTTCAATCTGCCAAATTTTGATTCTTATGTCATAATCATTGGTTCTTTGGCTTGATGAATTTGATTTTTATAATTTTGTATAATTGAAGTGTTTGTGTCTATAAATTATCTGTGCTTTTTTTCTGCTTACAAATGATATGAGACTTCTTGATGTTTACATTTAGTAACAATCCTTACAGTAATCCTGTGGAATAATGCTTCTATGCTGTAAAGATTTGTCACTTGTATTAGTTTAATAAAATGCTGATTGGCCAGGCAGAATGTATAGGTTGGGCCACCAGACTAAGAGAATTCTGGGAAGAGGAAAGACAAAGAATCAGTCTTTAGCCAGATACAAAGGAAACAATATGAGAATGCTTCACTAAGAAGAGGTACCAAGTCACTTGGCTAAATATAGACAAGATTAATTAAAGGTGTAAGAGCTAGTTAATAATAAGCCTTAGCTAATAGGCCATACAGTTTACAGTTAATATAAGACTCTCTATGTTTGTTTGGAACTGAACAACTGTGGAAATTAGCAGGACAGAAGCTTCCATTCATTAGAACCCCATTTCACATGCCTTACACTTCTCTATTAACTCTGCTTTAGGTACCTCTAAAATAACTCATGGGGGGGGGGTTCACCTCAGGACATCTGTTGCCTCAGTCTATGTCATCAGCCTATGTCATTGTTGAGGAAGGCAAGACTCAATGCCATGGCATTTACTGTAGAGTCATCTCATGTTCCTCTGAGGTTCTCGACCTTGACCCACATTCATGTCATTAGGTTTGGACTTAGATTTAAAAATCTTCCTTCTCCCCAAATGGCTCTTTATGGTGTTGAATCGCTATCATTCCACCTCAAGTTTCTAATCTTGGCTTTGTATGATCAGGTCCTTGACTGCTCTGCCCTGTGTAGTTGTACTGTGCAGTAGCTGGTTCTGATTCTGTTATCCAGAGCAAGGTTTTAGTATTCTCAGATGCACACCGACCTCCATTATATTTCCCAAAGTAGATGACTGATTTGGCTATAGCTGTAAAAGACAATCTAGGGCTACAGACTCTTCCAGTCCAGTAGTTACATATGCGTGTGTGATTGTCAGGGCTCATCAAAAACTACACTTTGATGTGAACAGTTAATTTTCTCTAAATTGAAATTAACTTTATCAAGTACTGGGAAGAGTAATGCCCAAATCAGCAAGTGCAGACTGCATTTCCCACATGAATTGAGTTAATTTTGAGTGATGTTTGAATAGAATATATACATCTTATAGAGTAATTTTATGTTTGATATATGTATAAATTTTTAATACTTAAAAACTCACTACATTTACCTTTTCAGAGCCTTTAATATTCCTACTTGAAAAACATTTTTAAAAATCCTTGCTTTTAGCTTTGTATAATGTGTAGTAAATTGTCGCTTTCTCTGAATTCACCCAGCTAGAAGTTGTTCTATGATAAAAATAGATTGTGAGATACTGATGAATACTGTAAAGTTTGTCATTGATATCTATCAGGTTGGGGGAAGCATACATCCTTTGACTAGATGGAATTGGTATACCCATGTCCTGTTCCTGTTTTATCATTCAAAGAAAGAAGAGTGATGTCTGAGGAGAAAAAAAAAGGTACAGTTATACAGGGTGGAGTTCTCAGTGAGTGACAAATGGCTCACTGGGGCTCATACCCCCACATAATTATAATCTCTCTGCTTTATCTGCTAGTTGATAGCCATCTTAAGATAGATGAGAAGCAACTAAAATAATTATAACTTTCTCAAAATTATTCTTTTGTTATATACATTATAGTTAAAATCAAATTTATTGAAAGAATGTGCTCACGGATTCTTTTTTTCAGCTTTTGGGATAATGGAAAGTGAGAACTGAGAGAGATTTTAAATAACAATACAAATTATAATTCATAAAATCATGCATTTCGAAGGCTAGAAGAGGCAGAATTTTAAAACGTGCTTTTCTGAAAGATTACAAGCTCTTTGTTCTGAAGCATGGTGAAATCAGTTTCTTTACAGGTTCTCTCTGGTCCTCCTATCCCATGAAGGATCAAGCCTTCTGCTGTCTGCCATCCATGGTGGCTGTAAATTTCCTGTAAGTCTCATCACATTAAAAATTGTTCTTCTTTCATATAACCAAATAATGAAAAAAATTCTATAGCACGATCATAGCCACAGAAAGGAGGGCATGGGGCAGGGAGAACAGGGAAGCTCCTGGTCATCTAAGAAATCCTCTGCTACAAACAAATTCAGTTGTAGCCTTACCAATGGAATAGATGCATCTTATTTCAAACATCTTCGCTCAAAATGAAGCTAGGTTAGTACAGAAAATGAAGAACAATAGCAAAATAATTCATTTACTTAATATCAATGACTTCTGGGCTGCATTGGGAACCTATATATGATAGAATGATATAATCACAATAAAAGCGTATTTTTTTAATAAATGATGTTCAAATCTCAGAGAGTGACACCCTTTGGTACTAACACATATAAGACACTGGTGCTAGATATGAATTCAAAATGCTGTGAGACACTGGGAATCCAAACATTTTTGTACTTTCAAGCATATGTTTATGGTATAAAATTGAGGTAAAATGCACCAAAGAAGACAAGTACCTCCCATTTCAGGTGACATTGTAGAAATAACAGTATTTTATATTCAAACCCACTATACTTTCA
Organism: Microtus pennsylvanicus; assembly: GCF_037038515.1. Classification (NCBI taxonomy): domain Eukaryota; kingdom Metazoa; phylum Chordata; class Mammalia; order Rodentia; family Cricetidae; genus Microtus; species Microtus pennsylvanicus. Next base: position 66,022,016 of record NC_134585.1, read on the forward strand.
GCAAAAAAAAAATTGGTCAGAGAGAGTCGACTAAATTAGAGTTCCTTTTCCTTCCATCTGAGTACTGAAATTCTTAGAGATGGGTAAACATTGAAGGATGTCACAAAATTATAATGGGAAGTAGAGTCAGACAATATTCAGAAAATTACCGAGGTATAATGGAGGAGGCTTTATGTGTGAAAATGCATGTTGTTTTTCAACAATGCACATAAATGTTGATTCTTATTTGTAAATCTCACTAATCATTACAAAATTGCAAATTTAAGAGAAATTATTGAGATAAGATAACCAGAAACACTGAAATGTGGCATGATCTATACTTATACACATACATATAAAATGTCCCTACAAAGAAGAGAGGGTTGTGTATTAATAAGATTTTAGCTCCCCTGAAAATTATCCTCTAATTTTACACCATAAATTAGATAAATTTATAGCTAAATATTTTCAGTGAACAACAGGCATAGGTCTTTAGACTATGCTGTAATTTAAGTAAAGCTGGATCTTAGCTGTAATCTTCCTTTAACTTAAAATATGTATATAAAATTGGGGTTGGCCTTTCTTTCACTGTTGGGAGTGGCCTGAGCTGTGTTGTGGGTAGACTATATGATACACCTGTTGCAGAAATCAGCCTTTTCTTTTTGTAGTATCTATTAAACGTGAAAATGTGAGGAAAAAAATAAAAATAAAATTGGTCTTTAATGACATACAATCTCACGCTTATAATCTATGCAAAGGGAGCTATTGTGTGCATAGTGTACAATGCCATCTTACAAAACAAAACACTGAGCATCAAGCTTTGTAAAGCCTACAACAGTCACTGTCATTCTTCCTGAAGTAAGCAGCTGTTGCCATGGTGAGGATCTGACTGAGATACAAGTTGCTAGTATTTCAAAATCCTCTGTGTATCCAGAACAACCGAACACTCTCAAAGGATTTACCAGCTGCATAAATACCTTCTCTGCATGTAATAGCTATGCAGTATTTAACAGATGATTCCATAGTCAAAGGTACCTATTAAAGTTTCATTGTAATTGTGATAACATAATAGGCTACTTCAGAAGGACAGAATGAAACAAGATGGCACAGGGCATGCATTCAACCAGGCTAGATGGCATGTAACACATTAGAATTGAAATTCAGTATTGATGGAAAATATGATGCATGATTCCAGAGATGTCACAACATATAGCTTGTTCAAAGACTGATAAGATGGTTGTGTAGAGAGATGTGGAAATAAATCTGGGTCATACCAGAGATGAAAGATGTTCATGATGTGAGGATTGAAGTATCTGGATGACCTTCACAAATCAGAATGTGATCCCCTGAAAATAACTCAGGGATCCTAAAGCTTGAGGCCCTCACTGTCCAACTGGCTGAATGTACTCTGAGCAAGATCAGAGCTGAGGCAGCGAAGCCCTAGGTCAAAAACAGAGCCTCACTTTCTCAGTCATGCAGAAGCCCAGATCTCTGAGCCAATATTTAAAATAGATTATTTGAGTTATAGGCTTGTTCTGTACCTCTTGGATAGTCTCACTCATGGGTTCATTTTAAGCTGTGAGTGAGTGAAATCTGCAGACTCTGGTGCTAAAGGCTGAGAAAGGCACTTGTCTCCTTGAACACACTACAGGTGTTTTACAAAGACTGTCAAATTGTCTTTCCTCATGGTGTGTTTAAAGCCTCCTAGTCATGATGATACGTTGGAGGAGGTTGGATCCCTCTCAGACTGGGCGTCGGTTTCTTCGACAGATTGTTGTCCATGCCTGACTATGGAAAAGAGCTCATGCTCCCCTCACGACAAACTGCTCAGCACAGCCGTCACTAGTCTTGTCTGTGTTTATTTGAACTGTTCTGTTCACCCTAAGAACAGCTCTCGGTGTTTTGCAACTCCTTTCTGTTAGATTCACCAGAGAATATGCAACTGTTTCAACGAAACTTCCATAGTCTTTCCTTTTCCAGCCATATTTCTACAAGGGAAAGACTTTGTCCATTATGCTCAGCAGTGATTTCTTCCTTACCCAGACCAATGCACGTTTCTCCAGTATGAGATCCGGGTGACTTTGCAGACCTGTGCTGTGTAAACACAGCCCTCTTCAGGCCCCTTCTGCCATTTTAGCAGGCCATTTCTGCTCCTTAAGCTTTTTCTTCCGTTATTTTCCAACTAATGTTTGGAGTTTCTTTCTGTCCAATTTAACTCTGGTCATGCACATGTCCATGGATAACCTTCCCTATTGAAGATTTTGAATGACTGACATATCTTAATACTCAAAATTGTGTATAAATTCATACTTATAATTGTTGACTGAAGTGTCTATCCCACCAGATCCCACAACCACTCAGTCTCCACACACAGAAGTATATATTAATTATAAACTACCTGGCCTATTAGCTCAGGTTTTTCATTAACTAGCTCTTACAGCTTAAAGCAACCCATAATTTTTGTCTATGTTTAGCCACATGGATTGGTACCTTTTCTCAGGGAGGCATTCTCATCATACTTTCTCTGTATCTGACTGGTGACTGCATGTCTAATTTCCCTTTCCTCAGAAATAGTCTGGTAGCCTTGCCTATGCTTCCTGCCTGGTTACTGACCAATCAGCATTTTATTAAATCAATACGAACAACAAATCTTTTACAGTGTACAAAATCATTACCCCACAGCATATATTTGCCTGTTATTTCTCTGTTTCAATCACGTCAATGCTCAAAGTCAATTTTAAATTATTACAAAATCTTTCATGGTTTTGTCAATATGCTGCTCTGAGCTCCACTTTGTAGATTTGAGAGTTTTACAATCCTTGTATTTTCTTTTAAACTCGATGAGTTCATTTAGTGCTGCCTCTATTTATGGGTGCAGGTCCATCTACTTGGGTCCCCATCTTTGAAAACAATGAATGTTCTCCTTCTGCCAGAATCCAACAGCTTCCAATGGCTCCTCAGTTTGGCATGAGCCTTTGTGAGAACCTCCCTGTCCATGCTATGATTTATATGGATTGATACAATGAAAATCTTGTATACACAGTCAGCAATGCTCCAAACAGTCCTATAATTTTCACTCCCCATTTTGAGTGTGTATGTGTGTGTGCGTGTGGCCATGTAACTCACAATGTTTTGGTTCTGTATATCAGCTACATTTTGTCCTGATACAAGGCAGTAACCACCCTGTATTTACCTGTCCACACACAGAAGATTTGCTTGATTGTGTCATATTTAAATTCTCTTAATCTCAGCAGGTCTGTATTGTTCCTTTTCCATGTATCTTCATAATAGAAAAACACCTCAATTTTCCACTTTACTAATGACTATTCCCAGGCTTTTTCAGAATTTGGAATAGCTGTGGACTAATAACTGCCCAAGTGATTTCCACATGCACAATTTTTTACTTTCTCAAAAATAAAATTAAAACTATGTAGATTCCTGATTTTATGAGAAAAGTAAGCCTTTCTAATTTTTTGCTGTAATATTTACAAAATTTTTAAAAAATGAATGATTTTTTTGAAACTGACCAAATGCTCTGAAAATAAAGAGCTAGTACCTACCTGCAGTTTATTTGTTTGTATTAGAAAATTTTTCTCTATAGAGATAAATATATTATGATATACTGGCACAGAACTCTTAGTGAACACATTTGCTAGGCACCAGATTTCAAAATTTCAAACTGATCTCAAAATGGGGGAAGTTTGAAGACAGAAAGAACTTTATTCAATAGTGACTATACACTTCTTTTTTTCCAGGCTGAAAAGTTTTTTTAAATACATAGACATGCATTTGCTTTAAAAACCTGTCAAAATTCCTTTGAAAATAAAGGGCAATTAGACAATGACAAATCATTGTAAGAAAATGCATGAGTGTGTCCATAATGTATTATGTGGATATAATAGAAAGAGAATAAATGCTGAATATCTTCTGAATTAAAAGCACCCACTAGTAGCTGCAGTTATGGCTTGGTAATTAAGATCACCGTTTATTCCTCCACTGGACCTGGATTCGGTCCCCAGTACTCACATGATGGCACACAATGGTCTGAAAGTTCAGTCTGAAGAGGGTCTGATGCTTTCTCCTGACCTCCAAAAGCAACAGGCACATGTGTGGTGCGCAGACATCCATGCAGACCAAACACCATAATGCACAAAAGTAAAAAAATGTATTAACAAGGAATCCACTCTATGAAACACATGCCTTTTATTTTATGAAAGTCAATCATGAAAAAATCGGTAACTGGGTTTACCTTTGTTATTATTATTTGTACATAGGATAAGCAATGTTAATTTTTCTCTTACTGAATAAACCCCCAAATTCTCTCAAAATTAACTTCAAATCTCATAGATGTTTGAAGCATTTAATTAAGGTATATCTGACGAAAATGTGCTTTAAATTTTTAAAGCTTTCCAGAAAGCATCGGCTAACTGATTTCATTCTCTTATAAATTCACACCAACCATACAGCTTCCTCTCATTTTCTGTCCTCACTGAGCCTGCAGGTTTGAGGGAGAAGGCAATGATCATGACTTGGTGGTATCTGATCCCTTCAGAATAATGCCGACACGGGCATGGTCATCTTCTTTGCTCTCACAAAGTCTTCAAGCCAGAAGAAAGTACTTAGAAGCTCCCTCCTAGCCCTTTGCACAGGGTCCTCCCTCCACCAGCTGTGGGTGCTGTGAAAAGCAAGCTCCAGGTATAGCTGGCTTTATTTGGAGAGAATGTGGGCAATGCTGTAAGAAGAGAACTGGATCCCCTCTATTCCAATCCCTGTTCTTTCCCATTTGATCAGGGAAACTTTTCCTTTCACAGCTTATCAATCAAGACTGATAAATAAATGATTTTACACCACACGTCAGTGACATTGTCACATAAATGCGGATTTTTATATGAAATGATCTGGACTAAGCAAGTGTACCATGGGGGAATACCTAGAAACTACCTAACTACAGAAGGGAGAATGGGAATGGAGAACATAAATTATATTGCATCTCTCTGAAGTTTCCACACCTGTGATCAGAAATAATAACCTCTCCTGTTATGAGCATAGTCTCAGAGTCAGGATTACTGTGCCCTAAGCCCAAAGCACACATATACGGCATGTGGTATGTTGACACTTTCAGAAACCTGTAGGTCTGTTAGCTGATGGGTGAGACGGAACTGGAGAGGTCTGAGTGGATTACAGAAATGAGAATCTGCCATCAAGGAGTCCCTGTTGTCTGCTTCAAGGTGTTTGACCAGGGGGATGGACAAAAGAAGCAGTCAGAGACAGCTGTCTCAGAGGCAATGAAATGAAAGGGGAGATGCTTGTAACTAGGGTTCTTTAAAGCAGGTTTTACATCCTTCTCATAACCCAAATGGAGTCTGTACTTGAATACAAAGGAACTACATCTGGGTGTAAATACACACAAGAATATCACGGAGATGCCTGTGTTGCACATTTCTCACACGGGAATAGGTTCCCTCTGTTATAAAGGTGATGGCTAACACAAAGCAGGGGTAATTATGTGACAATATCTCAATAAAACTAAAAAAAAAATCTCTGACCCATCATCAGTTCTTGGTGTTTGTGTGGCTGTTCTCATTAACTCTCATACAATGGAAAGTCTGAAGAAAATCCTGTGCAATATTAGGAAACGATGATTTATTTCTGATTGAGATAGGAAGGCAAAGAGGAAGTCACATGTCTCTGATGCTAACTGACATTTATCCTCAGTATATGAAAAGTGACTGGGGCCAGTGGAACATTCTGTATAGCAGGAAGATGACATTTTTCTTGTCTTAGCAATGAATTGCACAAATAATGATCACACTGATGGAAGAGAAAGAATCCTATATTGTAATCAGAGGAATATTTTTACAAGTTCAGCATTGAACCACTGAAAAAAGCACAAGAGAATATTTTCAGATAATAATGGTCTTCATATTTTTAATAAGGACATTGTTTATTATAAAACATATATTAAACATACATATATTTTGAAATGTAGCTTCCAAAATATTTCAAAATAATAGAAAAGTTAGAGTTTAAAGAAAAATTTGTCATTGATACCAGGTTTTACTGCTCAGAACAAATGTGTGGTCTTCAAGTCTCCCTTTATTTTAAACTGCTGCATTTCTTACAGGTTTGCCTTTACCGTGAAAGGTGACATCACCCTTTATAATAGCCACAAATAGCATAAAATAAATCAGAGTAACTCTAGCCAAACAAGTGGAAGGCCTGTATGAAAATAACTTTAAATATTTGAAGAAGGAAATTGAACAAGACACCAGAAAAGGGAAAGATCTCCCATGTTCTTGGGTAGGTAAAATTAACATAGTTAAACGGCAATCTTACCAAAAGCAAACTACAGATTCAATGCAATGTCCATTAAATTACCAACAAAATTCTTCACAGACCTTGAAAGAACAATACTCAACTTCATATGAAAAAACAAAAAACCCAGGATAGCCAAAACAATCCTGTAAAATAAAGAAACTTCTGGAGGCATCACAATTCTTGACTTCAAACTCTACTATAGAGCTACAGTACTGAAAACAGCCTGGATTTGTCATAAAAACAGATGGGAGGACCAATGAATATGAAGAATCTCACACTCTATCTTCCAGGGAGCACTGCTTTTTCCCAACCCCACCAGGAACTGTACAGCTACTACCCTTGACTTGAAGTCAGTTGTACTAACTGTGCATCTCTTCCCAGTACAACCTTACATTCAGGTCTCCTAGATCCATAACTGCTTACCAGCGATAGTTTTCCCTTACTTCTGCATCAGAGAGTTTATTCTGCCATCACGCTATCTCAACAAATGAACAGCTGAAAGTCTTTTAAAGCAGCCACATTGTCCTGCTTTGGATACACAAGGCAGATGCTGCAGTTACTGGGGTCTTCCTGAGTTTGCTTGCCCAACTATGGGTTGTGTTTTATGCACGGTGAATCCTAGACACAGTGATAAGATCACTCCAACCTCAATTTTTTCAAGTTATATTATCTGTCTAATTATGAATTCAACTTTATGTAAAACATAATTACTAGACTGTGGTTTATTGCTTTGATAATTGTCAATGCTTTTAGCTAATTGACCTGAAAACTTTATCTATTGTGATGGGTAATATCTGGATAATTATAAATTAATGGGGTGGGTTACAATTTATTTTAACATTTTATGAAAACATAAAATGTATTACAGGAAAATATTGAAAATAATGGAGGAATAAAGAACATTTACAATTTAGATATCATTTATGAAAGAAAGGTTTACATTTACATCATTTTTCTATTTTAATGAATATATACAAATGTAATGTCTAAATTATTCAGAAATAAAGACATATTTACAGTAGTTTTAAATATATATGAAAATCATTCAGTGTGCTAGAGTATAGAAGGAGGTGATTTCTAACTTTCTATAATGTTTAAGCCACTCTAAGTAATATTCAATTGTTTATGTGTAGGTCAGAAAAATACATACTTTCAGCTCTAATTAATTTCCTGAATCCATGAAGGATGCTATCATTTCTTTCTTTTAATATAATATGTTTTAGTTGAAATATAATAACGTCAATTACCTCTTTAGTCCCTGCCACCCTTCCCAGCTAATTTCTCTCAACCCCTCCCATGTCCATGTCCTCCGCCAACTCAAGTTGATTGCCCCTTTTTCTTTGATTATTATTATTGCACATATATGTGTGAATGGAAAAATATATATATACATGCATCTTTTATGTATATATGTATGTATGTATATTGATATTTGTGTTTGTGTGTTTGTTGCTTGTGTATATGGCTTCAAGCTGACTACTTTCTATTGGACAACTAGTCAGGCACCTCACCCATGGGAGAGGCCAATTATCCCTCTCCCAGAAGTCATTATTTGTTTTTAGTGCTGAGTGTAATCTCACAAAGCTCTCCCTTTCTGTATCAACATGTCCATTAATATCGCCAGTTTTCTTATCTTATTTATGCAGCCATTTCAGGAGAGAATTTTTCACAGCAGACTTCCTCGCTCTTACAATATTTTCCTATTCTGGCTGTTACAATCTTTCCCTATTCTGGCTGTTACAGTCCTTCCCTGTTCTGGCTGTTACAATCTTTCTACCCCATCCTCTTCAATATTCTCTGGGCCTTAGATGCAGGAGTTTTGACATAGATATATCCCTTGGGGCTGAGGCTGTACTACCCATATTCTGTTGATGTCTGAATTGTAAATGTTGTATTTTAAATGGTTGGTGAGGCAGTTATTATGGCTTCTGCTCCATGATGTTGGTCTTAGTAACAAAGGCATGAATGAAGCGATAGCGAACTTCTGATTTGAAAATCTGAGAAAATCAAGGAACAGGAATGTGTCTCTAGGAGACTTTCAGATCTATGCATACCCATCATCCCTTTCAGACTGGGTGGGATCCATCATAGAACGTGAACACAGCATTTCACCATTTCTTTCCTGGGCATCAGTGACCATGTGGTCATTTCCCAGTATAGACTTAATACCGACTCACTAAAAATGAGCCCTTCTGTGTGAGGATCTGAAAATCAGACGTATTTTCAGGGTAGCTTTTTCTACATCACACAGAGGTAGAAGTTTCTCCAAAACTCAACCTTGAATTCATACTGTCCTCATCTCTTATTTTTTAAGCTTCTGTTGTTACTGAATTTCTTCCCAGTGGCACACTGATAGCAGGCTGTTGCTGAAATACTATTACACCTTTTCTTGGTATGATAGTGAATGATGCCTTCTTCAGATCCTAAGACTGAAATTGTTTGCTTGCATGTTTTTTTCTACTTATGAAAAGCATTAAGCTAGATATTAAGATCCAGAGTTACTCTTTATAGAATTCTCAAACCTCTATTGGTTTGACATTAGCATCCCAGCATCTGCAGCTGTCCACCTAGTTTCCTGTCATCTCATGAGAATGTCACAAGAATTTGAAAAAGCATTCCACCACTGTGGTTGAGAGTAAACACACAGCTTGTGGACAGAAGACAACCCAATACAAAAAGAAATGTCTTATTTGACATCTTGCTGGAAATTACAGATGTGTGAATGTCAGAAGACAAACTGTTACAGTTTATTTTCCTCCTTCTAGGAATCAAACTTGGGATTCGAGGAGTACAAGTACTGAGTCCTCTTACCGCCCCACAAAAGTTTCACAACTGAGGCTAAAGAGAGTAACTGCACCTGGTTTAACTACACTGCTCTTAGAACATATGGGCCACTAAATGAAAATCTCAGAGCCAGGAACGGATTAACGTTGAAGAGCCATGAGTCAAAGAGGTCTAAATGCCTAGCAGTTATAGTCACAGTGTTGAAAATAGAAGAAAGAAGCTTTGGTGTAACACTTATTCTGAAGTTCCAAGCATTGCACCTAAATAACAACACTCTGATAGCTAAAAATTACAGTGATATTGATGATTGACATGAACAAAATATATCATTATTTGATAAAAAAATCTTGTTTATTTTAGCTTTCAAGATTAAAATCGTGACATATAAAGACCTAAATATCAGTCTGAACACATTGAACCTGATAGAAGAGAAAGTGGGAAGTACTCTACAACACATGGGCACAGGAGACCACTTCCTACGTATAACCCCAGCAGCACAGACATTAAGGGCCTCATTGAATAAATGGGACCTCCTGAGACTGAGAAGCTTCTGTAAAGCAAAGGACACTGTCACTAAGACAAAAAGGCAACCCACTGATAGGGAGAAGATCTTCACCAACCTCGCAACTAACAAAGGTCTGATCTCCAAAATATATAAAGAACTCAAGAAACTAGAATGTAAAAGGCTAATCAATCCAATTATAAAATGGGGCACTGAGCTGAACAGAGAATTCTCAACAGAAGAAGTTCAAATGGCCAAAAGACACTTAAGGTCATGCTCAACTTCCTTAGTAATCAGGAAAATGCAAATCAAGCCAACTTTAAGATACCATCTTACACCTGTCAGAATGGCTAAAATAAAAAACACCAATGATAGCCTTTGCTGGAGAGGTTGTGGAGAAAGGGGTACACTCATCCATTGCTGGTGGGAATGCAAACTTGTGCAACCACTTTGGAAAACAGTGTGGCGGTTTCTCAGGAAATTCAGGATCAAGCTACCCCTGGACCCAGCAATACCACTCTTGGGAATATACCCAAGAGATGCCCTATCATACAACAAAAGTGTATGCTCAACTATGTTCATAGCAGCATTGTTTGTAATAGCCAGAACCTGGAAACAACCTAATTCATTTTTTATAAATACATTTGACTGCCCTTATTTAGAGTAACAGTACTCTATAGAGTATCTATGATCTATGAACATTTTGTCAGCGAATAGCAAGTGATTATTCATCTAAGATATGCAGAATGAATTTGTGTGAAGCTCTGGACACATGTTCAGCAGCAGACCCCATGCAAGCTCTTTTGTCTCCACTTATGTATAACTTATTTACTATGAATTGTTAGTTGATATTGAATTCATGGCCAACAGCACTATAAGTAGGGTCTGTTTTTTTGTTTTTGTTTTTTTTTTTTTTTTGAGACATGGCTTCTCTGTAACTTTATAGCCTGTCCTGGAACTCTATAGAGTAAACTGGCCTCAAACTCATAGAGACAAGCCTACCTCTGTCTCCTGGGTGCTTAAATTAATGGCGTGTGCCACCACCTCCTGTCCTTTTTTGATATTTTTGTTTTGGTTTTTGGGGTTTTTTTTGGGTGTAAGTAGAGTCTGAATTAAAGATTATCCAGTTCATGTCATTTCCAAGCCATATATCGCCTGTCTTACTCTAGGAACACGAGGCAGGAACACTTTAGGTCAGAGGTTCCTTCGGTATATTATTATTATAAATACTGGACTGGCTTAATGGATGAAGTGTGAAAACACCTGCTTCCATGCAGGGCAAGTTGAATTTCATTCATAAAACATACCAACATTACAGAAGGTGAGAGTTGCCTCTCAATAAGTCCCTTTGACCTCCACAGGTGACACAAAATCAACTCTGAGCCTGCCCTACCCATACACATTTACACACACAATGCAAGCAAAATAAATATAAAGTAATAATTTAAAATGTTAGTGTGGAAATCCCCAGTATAAAGTACACATGTGCAGCAGAATAGAGAATAATCAGGCTTAGCAGAGGTTCCAGGCTCACGCCAGGCAACCGAGGGAAAGAGCAGTACGTGGTGCTCTCTGATAAGGCACACAGCATTTCACTGGGCCATCTCTGCACATGTCTACAAAGAGTCCAGAAAGCAACCACAGGGACTGCTGTAGGTAACACATTTTACTGCACAGGCACATTGGTGACTGTGGTCCTCCTTGCGACGCGCTGCTGCAAGAGCCATGTCTTCTGATGTTTGATGAGTGAATTCAGGCTTGAGTGACAGCAAAGTGACTACATTTGTCAGATTGTCTCTCAGGCCTATATTTATAGATAAATTCTCCATGGCAACCACAGATGCTATGAAACGGTTAAGGTACAAGGTGTAATGCCTGTCAGCCGTTATCTTCTCTTCAGACAAATTATATTTCGTTTGAAGATTTATTTCCTTATTTAAACACAGATATTGACATCTGATAAGTGTGTGAAGATGACAAGACATGAATGGGCGTAAATACCCATAAGCAGAGTGGGCAGTCACGTTGAATTTATCACAGTATTTAGTCTTTCTAGCTTTCTCACGGTCAGAGCTGATTGTCATTGAGAAGATATAGGACTTTGTCATTCTGGTATCGTGTCATGAAGTTTTATTACCACCATCGTTAGGAAGCATGCTTACATCCCATAATCTTATGCATGCATATTTCTGTTTCTTCTATCAAGTTAATTAAAATGATAAATCAGTGTAATTCTTTTTTACTATTTTAAAACTTTCTAAGGGTGAGTTTCTAGTAATTGTCAGTTGTAACTCCCCTCTTGATATTTATTGCAACAATCTGATACATTTTAATGTGTGTTCTCTTTAATGGAATTTTCAAGACATCATTTTGCTACAATTTCATGTAGATGTTATTTATTATATAATGTGGTGATTTGGTTTAATGATCATTTTTGTTTATTTCCTGGGCTTTGTGTAGAAATCACATGACATTCTAGGCCACATGTCACTGCCATCACCCTTTCAATTCTCAAGGGTCATTTTAGATATGCCACAGTAATCTGGTTTCTGGACACCTTTCTTCCAACTCTTGTTAATCGTGGATTTTACTTAATACCAAGAGAGTTCCTGACCCATGCCAGCTGCAGAGCAAAGCAAAGTGCTTATCACTGCCATGGTCTGCGCAGATCTCAAAGAATCAATCAGAGTAGCAGATTTATCACACTATTCCACAATTTGGGTCTTAGCCAAAGATCTGCCACTCAAAGAAATAATTCAGATAATCCTCCCCATGCATTTGAAAGTTTTATTACATTTATTAAAGATCATATCATTAGAAAAGCAGTGGGCTGAGTGAGTAAAGGCAGGAGACAAAGCTCGTGCTACTGAACTTCCCCCAGTCTACTCAGTACTAGGGACAGATGCATGCACACATACACACCTATGAATACACATCTACCCCCTCACAATGCACACCTACAAACACACTCACATGCACACCTCCAACACACAGTTCTCTGCACATACATGTACACACACACACACACACGTGGTCCCTTAAACAATTACACACCCACACGCGTGTGCATGAGGGCACATACACTTCTTCTTGTTCTTAAAATCTGAGCTAACAAAGAAATGCTAATGCAAGTGGGTGATAAGGTCCATACCCTGAAGCAAAGTGTCCTGTGTGTTCTTTAACAACCCTTCCCAGTCTCTGCTGTGGCCTGCACAAGAGGTGGACTTGATCTAGTGAAGTCACATGAGCACAGTGACAGCAGAGTGGCTACATATGTCGGCGAGAATTTAAATACCCAAGACTCAGTCTTAGTAGGTGACACATTCACACTAGTGGCCAAAAAACTTTTCAGATCCAGGGATCCACAATAGAAATGAGTAGGTTTGCTATGAAGTGTGTCCAGAAGAAACTTAAACTGAAGATGAATGAATAGGGAAGTCTATATAAGCTGAGTGTAAAAAAGGAAGCTTGAAATGAGGGATCCAGAGTAATCATTGCTGAACAATAAATTAAATAAATCAAAGCTCTCTATATGATAAAGTGCATAGTCAAGGCATTCCTAGAACAGTCAAAAGAACCTTCCAGCTTTTTCTAGGGTTAACTCTTTGTAATCCACAATCTCTAGATTTACTAGACATCTGTCTTTTGGTTTCAACGAACATTTGTATTCTCTTTCAGGTTTGTATAAATGGCATAAACTTCACTTTCTCCATGGGAAAAATGTCCAAGAGCATGACCATGAGATGGTTGACGTGTAATGTAGACATGTAGCTTACATTTTGTAATTTAAAACTGCTAGGGATAACCATGCATACATTATTTATGGTCATACACATTCAGGAAAACAGTAATGGAATAAATTACTTTCCATTGTGGTTATGGCAGGCTTTTAAAGACTACTACTAAACTATTTTTACAAACCTGTCATAACACAGTGTACTAAGAAATCACAAGATTCTCCTCCACAGCCTTGTACTGCTGACATCCTGTGATGGTTGTGAAGTTAAGGACAGGGTTGGTGAAAGATTAAGATGGCCAAGGTCATCTTAGTAGAAGTCCATTTTTGAAAGCTTGTGCCTCTTGAGTGTGGGTTAAAGGAGAAGGAAGGAGGTGTAGAGAACAGAGCACAGGAAGGAGGGAGGGAAGAGAAAATAGATTATAGGCACACATATGCACATCCTGTTTCTTGCTGTGCTGAGTGTGAGTATGGAGTAAGTATGTATGTGTGGAAAGGGTCAACCATCACACACCTATGCTAAGAAAAACAACAAACACGCCACAGCAACAGGTTCTTACTTTGGCTTCCTGCATTCCAGGTGCCCAAATGAGTTTCTTTTTTTTCAAAAACACACCTTGGCATATTTCATTATAATAGTTATCAATAAACAGACATACTCACTTTAATAGATATCTGCCTGATCCTATCCCTTTTTTGAGTCTAGTCTCAGTATTGAATTTCTTGGTTCCATGTTTGAAGATAATGGGGCAATGTGTCTATGGGTATATTTATAAATTATACTCTGGTCCATTTAACTACATAGTAAGCCTCATTAATAATACATAGCTGTCTTGATCACTGAGTCTCTTGTTTAAGTTATCAAACAAGATGAAAAATTTATCTATCGATTAAAGTTGTAATTCTTTCTTTTTTATTACTTTATAAATAATACCATTCAAAATTTCCACTTCCTCCTCTCCTCCCACTTCCCTCCTGCTCCCCCACTCATCCTTCCCTCTTCCCCTCCAGTCCTAAGAGAGGTCAGGGTACCCTGCCCTGTGGGATGTCCAAGGCCCTCCCCCCTCCATCCAGGCTTAGGAAGATATGCATCCAAATAGCCCATTGAGGCAGTGTGCCAGATCTAACTGGAGTTCACCAAATCCAGCTGGACTGGGACTGAATGAGCATGGGATCAAACTGGACCCTCTGAATGTGGCTGACAATTGGGGCAGACTGAGAAGCCATTGATAATGACACTGGGATTTGTCTATACTGCATGTAAAGTTGTAATTTTTAAACAATTTCCAGGTCCTTTTTGTTTCCAGATAAATATTCAAAAAATAATATATAACAAAAATTCCAACTGGAATTTTTTTGTAGAGGTTTTGCAAAGCCTCATCTTATTAATGGTTTGGGGCCCAGATTCATATCTCCATTTATGTTAGAGTATTTAAATAGTTTGCTCACGTACATATTGATGGGAGATACGTAGCTACATAGATAGATGGATGGATGGATAGACAGACAGACAGACAGACAGATAGACAGATAATAATAAATATATAAAATACAAAATTTCCTGCTCTTATGTTCAATACAGCCACAGAAATTTATGCACATGACTCACCCTAGATTTACTCAGGGACTTGGTTGCTTACATTCAAACTCATCTCTCCAGTAAGTTTTAATTTTTTGACAATCTTTCCTTTAACCTATTGGTAGTTTCATTTCACTTCACTCTTTGATTTTTATTGTACTGCAGTGTTCTTACAAAGATTCTCATCTGTATTGGCTCCTGTCACTAATATTTTTTCATCCCTGGGGCTTGAAGCTTTGCTGAGATGATAAAAGTCTACTACTGAGCTATACCCAAAGACTTATGTTTATGCAGATATTTATCAGCTTCTTATCTCATGGTTTTACCTCATATCTTAAACAGTTTAGACTCTTTGAAAGAAAACACTTCCATTTTTAAAAATAAGAAAAGATTAGTATCTAATAGGTTTGCCTTGTTTAGCTATTAAGTGTTAGAACACAATTATCATGTTGGTTATTTATTGTCTTGCTCTCATCAGATGCTGAGAGTTGGGATTGTGGGAGCCTAGGCAGTTTGGATGCTCACATTACTAGACCTGGATGGAGGTGGGTGGTCCTTGGACTTCCCACAAGGCAGGGAACCCTGATTGCTCTTTGGGCTGACGAGGGAGGGGGGACTTGATTGGGGGAGGGGGAGGGAAATGGGAGGCGGTGGTGGGGAAGAGACAGAAACCTGAAAGAAAGAAAGAAAGAAAGAAAGAAAGAAAGAAAGAAAGAAAGAAAGAAAGAAAGAAAGAAAGAAAGACACAACTCTAACTCTCGTGAATGTTCTGGATAGCTTTTTGTCAAACTTTAAACAAGTTAAAGTTATCTGAGAAGAGGGGCTCTTATCTACAGAAATGCCTCCAGAAGATCCAACAGTAGGGTATTTTCTTAATTAGTGACTGATGAGGAAGGGCCCTTCCCTTTGTTAGTGGGCCCATCCCTGGGCTTGAGGTCCTTAATTCTATACTAAAGCAGGCTGAGCAAGTCATGATGAGCAAGCCAGTCACAGCACCCCTCCATGACCTCTACATAAGTTTCTCCCTCCTGGTTGCTTCCCTGCCTGAGTTCCAACTTCCTCCAGTTGTGAACAGTGCTGTGAAGTGTAAGCCAAATAAACCCTTTCCTCCCCATATACATTGTTTTTTGTCATGGTGTTTCCTTACAGCATTAGAAACCCTAACTAATGCCTTGAGCATAACCTTGCTTCCTAGTTGCTTCTAGCAAAAACTACCTTTTGTGCTGGTCATTTCATAGTGTACTATCTTGTGTTGCTTTTGGTAAAGTCTTTTGAGCTGCTCTGCTTCAAAAAGATTATATTTTTAAATGTGTTGATTAAAATAATTTAAGGATTTTGGAAAAATTCTGCTACTATATAAAATGTAGGCATGTAGGCATTCCCTTGCAAAAAAAATTGAACTTCATATAAGTTGGTTGTTCTCAAGTTCTATTTCTTACCAGTTGTACACTGTTTAATTATCTATGTGTCATTAAACATAAATATGCCATTCAGGAAAATCTTTTACATACTTTAAAACCCTAACACATAATTTTCTGTTTAATTCTTTTCTATTTGGGGAATTTTGAGCATTTAAAAATTATTTTGTTCCTTGAATCACTTCTTCTGCTCAGGGCATGATAATTACAGGATATAAACACTGTCATTTCTGCCCTTCTGCTTGTTTGCCTGTGGATGAGAACACTGAACATCTATCATTCACATGGGTCTGTTTGCATGGAGCCACAGAAACTGACAAATATTAAGATGTACCTGCATATGTCTAAGACATATTTTATTTATACATAATCAGTTTATACACATGTCTGTGTTAAAATATTCATATTACGTTTATATAATATTGGTGAATATGTAAACAGATGATCGATAACAGAGAAATATAATACAATAATAAGATAATAAATAGATTAATAGGTAATAAAAATACATGATGCATAATAATGCATAAAAGTAGTAAATGTATAGATAGATGGTGATAAATGGTAGATGATACATACATAGCTATGTCCTTATTTTATCGAATATAATATAGCTGATATATAAAACACAAAAGATATATGATACATAGATAATTGACAGATGGACCCTAGAAGGTAATTTGACAAAATATACCAAAACTCACTAAAATTTTCACGTGTTTTGATAATTTATTTCATTTGTGTGTTTATTATAATGAAACAATAAAGAATCACAGGAAATTGCAAGTGACTCAAATGTTTCCTTAAGGGAGTTTGAGCATGGGATGTTTTGTATTACTGCAAATTGATACTGTAATTTTGTTAAAATAACATTTGCAAAATGGCAAACATTTTTCTAAGCATGTCATGTCTAGTTGCTCGTATTCCTCCAAACAGCACTATTGAGCTGTTAATGAAATTAAAGCATGAAACATTTGAGGACATTCCATTCATTCACACGGGTTTTGTATTGGAGACAGCAGTAAGCTCCAAGCAACCTTGTGGTCCACGAGCCTTTGCCCATAACTGCGTCTATTTACCATGGTGTCAATCATATTTATTAAAACCTTAAGGTATTATCTTCTTGAGAATATTTGACATATGAAGTTGTTAAAATAAGAACATAAGACAGTATACTGTAAGAATGCAATGTAAATGTTGTCATGTTGTCAAATATCAACAACGAGGATTTGTACCAACTTTACCTTTGAATAATCGACTTATTGGTGATAGTAGAGATGTTTATCCCTGGTTCCTTTGAATTTCTACAACAAGAGAGCACCGTGAAAGTTATTATGCAAAAGGTATATCTATGTAAATAAACAAGCAGTTAAATTACAGTCTGTATTTAAGCAGGAAATGCAATAAAGTAGATTATTCCAGAACTCTAACTTATTAATGAGGCTGGAAATATGTAGGCTGCTGTTTTGTTTGCTCATGAGACCTGATATTGTGCAAAATCCTTATTGGAGGAGGCACAACTTAGAATAAGCATCAGGATAGAAAGAGGATGGTCAATTGTGTGTGCCTATCTTTTTTCAAAAGAAGGAAATGAATGATGCCTAGTCACCTGACAGAGAAAAAAAATGGGCACCCAACCTGGCAATTCTTAGCTACTGAATTAGGATCCCACACAGACCTGAGCTCCTCCTCTATCCTGAGCATTGCTTAGGCCCTAATGTAGATGGAGGCTGTTCTTTCATTTCCCACCCACCTAGACTTGAATAATTACATTAGCAGAAAGCACTTAAATATATAAGCATAAGATGCCACTGTAGAAACAGATTCTGAGATGTGCAGATAATGCCTTACTATGCAAAGTCAATTTTTAAAAACTATTTCAGAATTATAACCAGGCAAACATTCTTGGGAATCTTGACACTTACTAAAGAGACAACAGAGGAAAAACCTAACATGACCTATAATTATGTCTTTGTGCTTTGAGTATTATCATCCCTAAACAAGGTGAAAATATAATATAAAATAGGAGAAAATAATTGCACAGAATAAGTAATAGTACTTAGTAATACTAATTAAAAATCCCTAAAGTTATCTTTCAGGTCTGACTGACTGGTCCACATGTTCCTGAGAAGGGGAGTATGTACTGAGGAAAGAAATAGACAAGAAACAGAAGATAGAACCCGGAGGGCTTCCAGTGGATACTGTAACAAAAAGCCCCGAGCTTATTGCTTATAGTCCTTATATACCCCAATCAAAAGGGAGGGCACAAGACTTCCACGATCCAAAGAACAAGCAAACATAATTACCTCTCTATGTCTCAAAACATCTGGTAACCACGCCCTAAATCAATCATCCTGTTGTCTGGTGAAGAGCAAGAAAGTCTCAATCTCAAATGTCCTCTAATGTTCTGTGGAGGAAACAAATCTCTTTGGCCATTTACACTAGAAGTAGAAGTTGTAAATATTGGTTATGGACAATGACTGAAGGCAGACTTTTGTTTTTCTGCCTTAGTCTTCTTTAAGTTGGTGAGATATAAAGAACAGTGATTTCTCCACTAAACACTTGTCTGTGGTACCTCCCTTTGAGTCTCACGCTCACCAGCATTTCCTCGGCTGATGTATCTTCACAGAAGAGCGTTACAGTGCACATGAAATCCTAGCCTCCCCTTCTGTGATCAGAGCAAGGCATTTCTCTCCATGTCAACCTGGAAGTCTTTCCACAGAGCTGTGGCTTGTTCACCAGCTGTTCTCTGAGACAGGGGAAAGGGTTTGTTTTATGAGCAGAACATCACTGTGGTGGATTTACAAAGTTAAAAATATAAGTGCCAAGAAAATTCTGCCATACTCCTTCATCCCTAAAATTATAGTAATAAAATGTTAATAATCTGTCTATCCCACGTAATATAAGTGCCTTAATATCTCAGGATGGGAGATATCAGTGAGCAAATTCATCTCCGCTTTTGGCCAGGGGCACTGTGAAGAATTAATATCTGAATATTTTCCTTTTCAGATGAGGGATGTTAGCGCTTCTGTGACAGGAACTATGCTACAAAACAGACTTCATATTCCAGACAGGCTGCATTCTTGGAAATTTCTACTCTTTTGGTCTTAAAATTATTATTTATGTCAAAACTTTTCCTGGCTGCCTTTGCTACGCGTCATAAGTACAATGAGTTACCCTTGCTTTCTTTTTAAAACTTACTTTGAATGTTTAAAACAGTTTTTTTTTTTATTTTTAGTCACAATAGACTTGTTTCTACTTGTGGGGCATAGTCTAGCCCGCAGCTTCCTACAGGCTCTCAGGTACCCTGCGGAGCTCCACACAAACGCCATTATAACTGTGCTGCTAGCTACCCACGGCTTGTTTACTTCATAGTCTCAGCCTTGCAGTTCGCTCCCCAACACGGTGGTAGTTATTTAGCGCCGGTGACTTTTGACAGACTATTAATCCATATCACGATGTATCTCCAGGTTGAGGCGGTAGTCAGCACTGCTCTCCTGGTATGTGTGATGGAGAACAGAAACAAAAAACAACACGGTAGCATTGAGAGCTCAGACAATGATCGGGCCCTTCATGATTTCTAGTCAACCTAAGACGCGGGTGTGGAAGGCCAGAAGTGACAGATTAATATCAGAACTGATGGTTTTTCCTGAGGGGTGTGGCTACTTCGTGACTCCAAGGGAGCCTGGCCGTACTCCATAACACATTGGATCTGTTTTCTGAGGTAGGCAGGCAGGCCATAAGAATGATTTCCTTTTCCTTTTCCTTTTGGCTAGATTGGTATTTCTTCCTGGTTGTATCACTTACAAGATAAATCCCCAAACTGTGACAGCCGAAGGAGGATGAAGTCAGTGAAGTCACCCATCCCAGGGTAGCTTCAGTAACAAAAGATGGGAGAACAAAGCACGCTCTAAGTGTGCAATTTTCCTGGGTTGTTTTCCTTTATGAGAAGAACTGCAGACTGATTCCAAATGTCTGGATGAAACTCTTCACATACTGGAAAATGGGCTTGCAGCTAGTACAGCCTTCCCTCCATAAAGTCAGGCCAGACTAATCGCTGCCAGACATTGAAAGTGCACTTTAGATTGAAACTAAAAAAATAAACAGATTACCCATAAATCAGAACTTTTTCAGCCACCACTAACTGCTGTGTGTCACACTGGAGCCAGCCACCTCCTGTGGAGACTTACATTAGAAGAATGAATTTCCCAGCATTTTTCCCATAATCTTCTCAGCTGTGTTAGAATAACAACCCCCACATTTTCAATTTCTTTCTACATCAAACAGCTATTGTATAGTTTGGGATTGGAGGGCCTCGCTTCACCCACGTTCCTGGTCTTGAGTGCTAACTGGAGGAACGCCTGTCTCTCGAATGATGCAGCGTCAGAGGATAACACCAAGACACACATCACCCCAGGATGACTTCATCCGAAACAACGTTGGCCACCAATTCTTCTGTGTGTACAGTAACTCAAGTTACTACTCACAGTAAGATACAAGCAGGAATTTACTACAAACCTCATAAGCAGCAACATTTATCCCTGTACAAGGAAGGCAAGGCATGACTTTAAAAAAATACTACAATCACTTAAAATCTCAGAAAATATGCGTTAAGAAGATCCTGTGCTTCTTTTTCGTCATCCATGGGTCAGACAGACACACACTGAATTTGAGAAGCATTGAGCTGAGAGGGCAATGGTCATACTCAGGTGTCTCTTACACAGTGTAGCATGAGCCACCTTGTGCCTGCGTATAAAGAAAGTGTTTGCAGAAACCTGGTTTCTGAAGATCTGCTATTAGAAGCATCTCTGGGTTTTCCTGTGAAGTGGAGTCTATTTGAGACTTGCTAATTGATAAAATCAAACTACAACATGATGATAGTCATAGGAAGGAAATTATGAAGTAAACAGAGGTGAAATGAGACTTGAAGAGATAAGTACTCAAGACTAAACAGTCTGAATTAGAAGCATTGATGAGTATAATTTAAGATGCACAGTATGAAATCTGCACTGTGGAGAACTGCCATAACAGACGTAAGTATAGGAGAAAAGGTAAATGAGATTAAATAAATTTAAAAGGAAAACAAGTCAGAGGATAAATGAAAATTTAGTATTAAGAGAAATGAGACTGGTGAGGTGGCTCAATAGTTAAGAGCACTGGCTTCTATTTCAGAGGACCGAGGTCCAATTTCCAGAATTCACAGGGCAGCTCACAACCGTCTGTCACCCAGTTCTAGAGGATCCAGTGTTCTCCTCTGTCCTTCTCAGGTACTAGCCCAGTGCACAGACATGGTCAGAGACAGACATGCAGACAAAATGCCCAGTCACATAAAATACAATAATATTTAAAAAGAAAGAAAACTGATAATCCAAATTAAAAAGAGAGAGAGAGAGAGAGAAGGGCTGGAGAAGTGGCCCAGCGGTTAAGAGCACTGCCTGCTCTTCCAAAGGTCCTGAGTTCAATTCCCGGCAACCACAAGGTGGCTCACAACCATCTGTAATGAGGTCTGGTGCCCTCTTCTTGCCTGCAGGCACACACACTGATAGACTATTGTATACATAATAAATAAATAAATATTAAAAAAAAACAAGAGAAGAAAATACATGGAAAATAATAAAAAAAATACTATGTATGATACATCTCCTGGAAAGAAAAACTAACATGCATATTTTTCAAAAGCTGAAAAATGAAATTAGAAAGTTCCAGTATCAACAATATGATGTGCATATGCCATAGCTCTGCATGTAGTCTGAATCTAAAGAAATGATTTCTAATATCCTGGAGGACACAAGTTTGTCACCGTGGCCTTAGACATCGCTGTACTTTGAGAAGTGAGAGCCATTGGAGCAGTGTGTGCTGACTGCTTGGGAAAACTGTGCTCAGACACCGCTGTTTCTAGACAGCTCACCCCCCTTCTCACTGACAGCGACCAACTTGCCGCCTTACCAACCTTCAGAAAGTATACCATCTGCACTTCTCCTCTAAGGTGATCCAGGAATAAGAGTTTCCCAATTCTAGCAGTGACCAAGGAAGAACATCATAAAGATAACAAAACTCATCAATATAAATGTGGAGACTGCAAGTCAGGTGAGAAGAAGTTAAAGGAGGCCCAAGTCTCACTTTTGAGAGCACAAGGCCTGATGCATCCCGAAGACCCAGTAATATGTAAACAGATGTATAGAATCCAAACTACTTTAAATGTCATAATATTTAGAGCAGTTTTGAAAAATACTGACAATCCTTTTTTATACTACATATATGCACATATATGCATATGACTTTATTTGTGCATATAGCTATAAATGTGCACATATATGGTTATATGTGCATATGAATACATCTATATGCATGTGTACATCTATATACTTAACATACAGCATCTGAAAAGAATTTAAGGGCACATTATGATGACATTGTAATGAAATTCCTTTTACTTGAAGGCATATAATTTATTAAGTAGTTTTCTACTGAATTAGGCCACACTGACTTACAGACAGCCAATATGAGGAAGGCATATAAGTTATTAAATAGCTTTCTACTGAATTAGGCCATACTGGCTTAGAGACAGCCAGTATGTAGTAGGACACATTTAATCAGAAGATCTACTTACTTCTGGAAGTATCTACTCATTGTTTAAAATACTAAAATAATTCTATGATTAATTGCAATCAGTAATTTCTAGTTGCTTGAATTTGGAATGTCCCTCAGAGAGAGAGAGTTGTATGTTTGAAGGCTTGTTCCTTCACTAGTAGGGGTGTTTTAGTTGAAGGTAGATGGTTTTTAAGAAGCACATGGAGTGCAGATGACAAGACCTGGTCTCTGCCATCTGTTATCCCCGGCTCCTTTCCTTTTCTGTGTAACGCAATCTGTGAAGAACATCTAAGAACATCCCTGACAATGAAGAGACCATGGAGTCTTGGGCACAGAAAACTGAAATACAAAAAAACAGTGAGCCATGAACCATGTTTCTGTCAAATATTTTGCTGTTTGATGATAAAGGTCTCAGATACAGAATGCTGGTTGTATTGGCTGGCTTCATTTTTGTTTGTTGCTTCAGACACCTGACAAGAAACAACTTGAGGAGGGTTTCTTTTGATTTTATGTTTGAGCAGAAACACCCATCCCTGTGGGGTTGGAGTTACAAGGCAGCAGGATTGTGAGGCCACTGGTGGCCTTGTACCACCACTCAGGAGCCAGTCTATGCTGGTTGCCCAGCTCACTCTCTCTGCTTTGTATATTGTTTCCTTCCTTCCTTCCTTCCTTCCTTCCTTCCTTCCTTCCTTCCTTCCTTCCTTTCTTCCTTCCTTCCTTCCTTCCTTCCTTCCTTCATTGCAGAAGAGAGATTGGGAAGCTCTGGAATGTTGTAAGCAGAAACAACTGATTATTGTGGAGACTGGAAAGATCAGAACTCTTAAAGAAATTTGGGCCATAAGACTCTGCTCAGCAGTTGTCAGTGAGGACAGTGCTGAGATGAACCAGCAGCCAAGTTTGTTAAATCCTAATGACTTGGCTCCCTTCTCTCTGAGTTCTGAAAATCCAAAAGAAGGTGAATTCAAACATTATGCATTTGGGTTACAGAGGAAACGCCATCATTGCTTTTGGCTTCTTTTAGTGCGGTTTATAATCAGAAGTCTGAGCAAGAAACACAGTAAGGTGAACATGTGAAGTTTGGCAGAAAGTGGCATGGTGTATGTTTGTACAGAAGCAGACAAGTCAGAGAGAGACACAGTATCTGTGAGTAGTAATAAACAATAGGAAAAGCCCATTGTGGACAGGCAGGACCCTATCCGGTAAAGGCTTCAGTATGTAGACTATAGGCCCATTTGAAGAATATTCATTAAAGTATGCTCCCAGGCCGGGCGGTGGTGGCGCACGCCTTTAATCCCAGCACTCGGGAGGCAGAGCCAGGTAGATCTCTGTGAGTTCGAGACCAGCCTGGTCTACAAGAGCTAGTTCCAGGACAGGCTCCAAAACCACAGAGAAACCCTGTCTTGAAAAACCAAAAAATAAATAAATAAATAAATAAATAAATAAATAAAGTATGTTCCCAGTAAGACAGGTATTCCCAGGAACATTGCTTATTTTCCCAAATTTTCCCAAGTTCAGCTGTGCAAGCAGACTCCATTATCCATCTGATCCAAGGAGGCTAACATAAGACTTGTAAGACTTGTCATACATATGATGATGGTTTGGGAGACACATAGAAATCAAGCATAATGCCATCATGAATTCTTGCACCAAATATCACGAAATCCAATGAGACTAAGAACTGTGTGGTACAGTCAGATTCCTTTTGAAGGTTACACATTGGGGGAAAAAAATGTGTCAAGCTTGGGAGGCAGAGCTAAGTTGCAGCAGATAGTGCAGGGTGCTGTTGTCAGTGAGGACAGTGCTGAGTTATCAATAAAATGGCCTTTTGCTTTACAGGATGTCAGGGCACACACAGATGTAAGCCCAATCCACTTTGTCTGTAGGTCAGAGAGTCTGAGCTTGGTTTCCTCCCTCAAAGCTGTTAACAACAGATGTCCTACAAGCAAGCCACTCTGGCCTAGGCTGTGGTTAATTAGTATTCTGAGTGTTGAAGTAGATCCTCTCCACCTGGACCAAAGGCAGAAAATTCCAGCCCATTTCTTGTGTCATGCTAATGAAGCCTGTTGCCTCCCCATCTCCCCTTTCAGAGTGAAGTATATAAGTCTATGGGCGAATAAACAGGCAGATTCAGTATCCACTAAATGTCCCTTGTGATACAGTCCTGTATTTCAGTCTCTTATTTCTCTTATATTCCCTACCAATTCTAATCTTTATGCTCCTACCCTGGAACATATGAGTTTTGTCGAAGCTGACTTTCGACAAGGAAGATAGAGTGTTGTCCAGAGCAGGCAGGGAGAATCCTAGCCAGAATGCCTAGGCAAAGAGTTTCAACCTTCAGTCTATCATTTGGACATACATCCCTATAAAAAAATTTTTATGGTTTTTAAATGTTCACTGAATTTAGTTACAAAAATGATGTTCATTGAAAAGGCAGCAAAATCTTCAAAAACTTACATTACATCACCATATTAAATTTTATTCACTTGTTTATGGTTAGCTAGAAGTGACATTTGCTAAGTAAGTTAGCAAACCTTTGGGTGCTAAAACACATAAATTTTTAAAAAGGTAAAATGTCACCTCCCTTTTCTCATTTTTTCTCTTATGTTTTCATTTAACTTCAATCCCTCCTTTCCTTACTTCCCCTGCTCTGTCTGAAAAATAGCATACTATAGTTCATAAATTGTAAACAAATATCTAGGATAAAATTTGATAACATGACAACTTATTGAAATACCATCAGTAGGTTGACCCTTAGGGCCTGTGATTTCCTCATTCACGGTCTCATGCTGTTTATAGTATCAGACATTCCTCTTGTTAAAGAGGCGCCAATTTTAATTTTAACAATTTTTAAGAGTGGTTGGTTACTCGTATAACTCTTATGTCACTATTGCACCAATGGGCACAACTTGCCTGGAGGCCAGTATTGTAGTAGGTAGGATCTAATTTCTCCATATCCTGCAAACAAAGTGGGAAGCATCCTCATAAATCTAATCTTAATATTTCCTTATTGTGGCCAACCAAAACCAATACCAACGTTCTTAGAGTTCATATCTGTATCATGTAAAACATAACCAATATCTGTTATTGGTTAATGTAAAACAAATTTACAAATGTTAGATGAATTGAAACTAATATCTCATTATGTAACTCAATTCTTATCAGAGAAGCTGAAGCAGGAGCAAGGGAATGAGTTCCAAATGCCTAAAAGCCATCATCCACTTCCAAGTATTTCTCACTTAGACTCAGAAGGAATGATCACAGATGCCCCTGCTTTTAGTAACTAAAGGACCCATGAATGCTGCTCAATTTGTGAACTTCCAGTACCTCTGGTTTGGGTGGAGCTATATGAATAATTTAGGGAAATTAGTAGAGAATGTAGATAGCGCTTGTGGTATTTGCCTAGACTCTTTGGTTCTTGGCATGAGACCCCCTTAAGTACCCTTCTACCTGACATTTCATTATTTCAGACAGTGGCTACTTCATGAGTCTGGATCCAGAAGGACAGACAAATGGAAGCAAAGTTTTTCATCTGTGACAAACACCTGATGCAAGTGTTTCTATGGAAAACAGGACATGTGTAGAGGACATTAGAAGACTATTTGCAGAATGCCGTCATTAGTAACTGTTAGGCAGGAAAATTATAGTCTTGTTTTGCTTGTGTGAATTTTATAAATTGTTCTTAATAGGTCTAACATACTTTGTATTATAGATCACAGCTTAAGTGCATGTGTTTTATTACTGTAATTTCAAATGCAACAACTTGATAAATTGAATGAAAATATGAATATGACATTCATTTATATAATGTGATCTTTTCCTTGTAGGACTTGTCTTTTATGCACTTCAAAACATTTAAATCATTTCATGGGTCTTTAGTGAAGTGACTTCTTTTCCATTACCGTAAGTAAGAGGTAGATATTTTTTCCATAGAACATAACCATTGTGCATGTGTAGGGTGGGTGTGAGGGAGATGGGTACATGTGTATGAAGACTTGAAAGTCTATACCTGTAGGCAGGCAAGGAAGCATACTTCAGCTGAAGTCCAGCTACTGGCCAAGCTTCTTGCACAGTTGTTCTCAATTTCTTCTGTCATGGTGCTTAACTGTTTAATAGGCATGCTAACATTTACTAGGGCAGTCCTACAGCTTTGCCTCTATTCCACTAATTTAAGAATTAATCACTTTCTCAATCCTCTGCGTACTTCTTCCAAGAACAACATTATCTTAAATAACCAGAGTAGAATCATGAAAATCTAGAAGGTACAATGTTGAGATACAGGGCTTAAGGCTTAAGAGGGAGAATGTTCTCCAAACATGCATGGATTTTTAAATTTTATCTGAAGCACCACATATACTGGGAAAGTTGGTACAAGTCTGTAGGCAGGTAAGTCAGTAAAACTAAAAGTTCAAGTCATTCATGATTGCATAGTGCATGATTAGCAAGATTAAGTCCAATTTAGTATGAGGCTCTTATTTAGAAAGTAAATTTTGGCTGGGCAGTGGTGGAGCATCTCTTTAATCCCAGCACTCAGGAGGCAGAGGCAGACAGATCTCTGTGAGTTCAAGGCCAGCCTGGTCTACACCACGAGTTCCAGGATGGCTAGAGCTCTTACACAAACAAATCCTGTCTCAAAATAAAACAAAACAGGAAGAAAGAAAGAAAGAAAGAAAGAAAGAAAGAAAGAAAGAAAGAAAGAAAAAAGTTGGTACAATTCTACTCTATACTTTGCATTTAAATTCCAACAATATTCAAAATATGTATACTATTTTCTCCCACAACACAATTTGTGAATTGTATTGCTTGTTCATATTGTACAATCAATCTCTAGACTTGTTTATGTATATATCTCTACTCTGCCACTTCTGAACAACATTTACCTATTTTCTTACATACCACTTTTAGTCTTTAATTCTCTATTTTTTATTCCACAAATACAGAGTGTGGCACATATGAGAGAGAACCAGAATGAATCCAGACACTGAGTACACATTGGAATTAGTCTCCCCAATAGTACTGCTAGGCTAACAGGAATTCTACATGGAAATAATTGGACAGTCACATAAAATGAGTTCAAAGTAGATGTAAGAATTATCTATCAAACCCAAAACTGCAAAATTTTCTATTAGATTGGTATTTTTAGAAAGGACTTTTGCATAGTGAAAATTTACTACTTTATACAATGAAACATTCTTAATAGATGTTACATATCACTTAAATGCCTGTTCTGCTTTATTTTTGTTAACTATTTACTAATAACTGTATATTTTATATTTATTTTGTACTATGGAAATTGTTTTAGACAAAAAGCAAATCCGAACTATTTTTCTTATTAGAATTTAAGGTGGGTTAGCACTCAGCGGAGACATATCATGATATCGATGATGCATTAGCCCAGAACTGCTAATGAACTCACAGTACAGTGGTACTACAAGCAGATTTTTCAAAGGATAACCATGGAATTGAACTCGGTCTGCAAAAGTGTTTGTTGTTGGACAACGGAAAACTGACAATCCCAAGTTGATTGGTAAAACCCATGTAAATGTAAGGGAAAATATTCTATAAAGTTGTCCTGTGTTTTACACACACATACACACACACACACACACACACTTTCAAAAAGGAGATTAGTACTTGAGAATAAGCAGGATTGCAGATGGCCACAGAAACTAACAATGACCAAGAGTGCAGTCCTGGAGTCTGATCATCCTACAACTTCAAGAGAATTTCCCAGGGGCACAACACAAACTATTCAGCAGTTGTGTGTCATTTAAAGCAAAATCAAAACATGAAAAAGTTCAGTTAGTAGATGCCTCACGAGTCTACCAGTTATTACAGATCTGAACTGCTGACGGCTCTTCATCTTTCCTTATTGATTACACCAACACTTTTTTTGCATTGGTTGGGGAGGGGACCTCAGTGGTTGTATCAAAAAGAAATTTATTCCATTCACTTCCTAAAACAAGAAATGACAGCAAACAAAGTTGGTGCAGGACAATTGTCTATATTCTGTCAATTATGTTTAAATAAACACTGATTGGCCAGTAGCCAGGCAGGAAGTATAGGTGGGACAGCCAAACAGGAAGTAGAGGTAGGTCAATGAGAACAGGAGAATTCTGGAAAGGAGGAAGCCCATTCCTCCCCAGTCCTGTCCCAACCACAGGAGTAGGAAGATATGATCATGACTCTGTGTATTTTCCATCTTTACATGGCTTTATTTTAAACTCTATTTTTACTTTTTCTTTTTAATTTTTGGTTTTTGGGACAGTGTTTCTCTGTGTATTTTTGGCTGTCCTGGAACTCACTCTGTAGACCAGGCTGTCCTTGAACTCACAGAGATCTGCCTGCCTTTGCCTCCAATGTGCTGGGATTAAAGGTGTGTACCATCACACCCAACTTCACTCCCCCCCTCTCAAGACTATTCTTTTTCTTTTCTCTCCCAGACATTAACCACATTCTAAATCATTTGGAGTTTTTTTTTTTTAATCTGAATCTATCTTTAATGTATACCTCTCTTTTTCTGACCACATAAGTCTTTAATTTGCTGAACAATTTGGCTAGGAGAAAAGTCGTGACTTTGAGGGCTGAATCTACCCCATTCCTTAGCTTTCTGAGAATCTAG
Organism: Microtus pennsylvanicus; assembly: GCF_037038515.1. Lineage (NCBI taxonomy): Eukaryota > Metazoa > Chordata > Mammalia > Rodentia > Cricetidae > Microtus > Microtus pennsylvanicus. The sequence goes on from NC_134585.1 coordinate 66,051,542, forward strand.
CCTCATGGTGAAGGTACTGGCTGGAGGTGTGTTTATTGCCACAACTCTACTGAATTTCAAGGTCCCTCCCACCACTCAAAAGCATACAGTAGGCTACTCGTCAACACCATTTAAGTGTTTTGTGATGGGGCCTCTTAAAAGATATGCAATGTTTTTGCAGCTAAAGCTGAGTCAAGAAATCTCTCTTAAATGAGATGCACTTGCCTCTAACAAACCAAGCCCATCTGAGAAAATGCTGCTATCAAGAAGCCATGCTTAACTCTGTTCTTTTTTGGTCTAGAATTACTTCCCAAGCTCTCTCAGGTTTTAAGTGGATGTAGTTGTCCACATTGGCGCCATTTTGTTGCCTGAGATTTCTGTCCCACGCAGCCCCACAGCTGTTCTATCCCAAAGAAATACACAGAGGTCTACATTAATCACAATTTGGTTGGCCTTTTAGCTCAGGCTTCTTATTAACTTACATTACCCCATAATCTTGCCTGTGTTTTCCACGTGGCTTGGCATTCTCATCGTGCTTCCTCTGTGTCTAAGTGATGACTGTAGACTGAGCCTTTCCTCTCCCAGAATTCTCCTGTTCTGTTTGCCCCACCTGTACTTCCTGCCTTGTCACCCCACCTATACTTTCTACACGGCTAGTCAATCAGCATTGTGTTAAAGCAATATAAACAACAAATCTTTACATGGTAAAAGACCATTGCCCCACAGGAAATACCTTTCAGTATAATTCATTATCAAGGTTGAGGTATATAAATCACTATGAGATACCAATTCAATTATTACTAAAGTCAGAAGAAGAGTGTGAAGAATGTAAAGAAGAGATTCTTATAGCTGATTTTTTGAATAAAGATGCCTGAATGAATTACAATAGGGTTTTCCTTTGTCTTAACACACCCCTGTCAGGACATGTGTGTATGGAAATTAATTCATCATGCTGAAAAGACACCTGCAGTCTCACAGTCATCGAAACTTACACTGAATGACCATGTTCCTGAAAACTTGGGAGAGTTGGCAAAGAAAGAAGAGAGGTATTGGGACTGAAAAAGAAAATCCCTGCATGCTTGAAAATTGAAGACATTGTGCAAAGCAAAGTAAGCTGAACAGAAAGGAGAAAGATGTATTTATATGTGTAAGCCAAAAGTAAACACAAATAATCTCATTTAGGAAACAAAAGTAGCAGCCAGAGGAATATTTAGTCAAATATTTGGGCTCCATTGCCCATTAATGCACTACCTAAAACTAGCTTTATTTTTTATTTATTCATCTTTGGGAATAATCTGAGTGCTAATGTTATCATATATGGCAGCTTGTGAGCTCTGGATTCCATTTTCTTACTTTGCACAAGAAAGGGGAACAGACTGCTAGAGCTGAGCTCACCATAACCAAAACATTTAAATAAAAGATTACCTTCTGGTACATATGTTAGCTTAAAGAAAGTACACTGGATCTTTATGTAAAAATCTAGGATTATACAGAGATACAAAGGGCATTGTTGCCTATGCCCTGACCAGTGTCTCAAAACCTTATTTCATAGTAAATTTTGGAGAAATGGTATGTCTTCAACTCTCAGAACTAGTCATATGAACATCACTGTGATCTACCATGTAGATCTGTTGATGGGCACACAACACTTTAGAGAACGTCTACTTTGGAAACAAGTGGCTTATTGATTCTTTCATTACATAAGATGCTGTCATTTCTCTTAAAGAACAGATCAGAAATTTATTTAGTTTTGTGTTCAGCATATCTTCTTATTATTCCTTGGCAACACCCACATATTCTGTGTCCTCTTAAAATAATAGCTTTGAAGAAATGGTATGTTATGACTAGTCTACAGAAGCATCTGTATAACAGAGCCGTGGCCACCGCCGAGTTTGAGAATTAAAACACAATATGCTCTCTGTGTTTGCTGATTTAGAAAGTAACGGGTCAGTATTTGCCAATCATAAAAAAAACCCACAAAGCACAGCATCCTGCCATCCCACCATGGGAAAATTATTACAAACAAATTGAAAAGAGGAACTGATAGAGTATGGGTGGCAATAACAGCAATAACTTCAATAAAAACCATAAAAGCCTTTGGATCAACTCAGTCAAGCTAATGCACTTCATTAAATTTCATTGTCACACAAATTAGGTTGTTTGTGCACTAAAGACACTTTTTCCACACTACTTCTATTTCTACCATGTACCCAGTATTCCAGCTTTAAGGAAAACGTCACAGCTGATGCTAACACTTTAGTTGACAATAGGTTGCTCCCATTCACTGTCTCTCCCATCACGCCATATCTGCTTTGTGCTGGTCTCTAAATCTTCCACTTTCTCCTGTGTCCTCATGTCTTTATGCCTCAAATCCTGATGGATATTTTCCTGTTTCCCTGATGATCCAGCCACAGCTCTCCCCATAGTAGATTGCCGCAGAGTCACAATATAGAATAAGATGCAGAAATGTAATGAAAATGATGTCATAGCATACAGATCAGCGTTAAGTGCCTGCATTCCTCACTGTGAAGATGAAGAAAGATAAATGTCTCTCCCTTTCTCTCCTCTTATGTGGACTGCAATGCCCAGGATAAAATGAGGACTCAAAAGGTCACAATTTCCTTTTCTACTACCTATGTGATGAAATTCAATTTAGCTCTCAGTATTTCTTGTTTGTAAGATTTATTTTATAATTTATTTATGTGTATGTCTGTGCATATATATACATGCAAGCAGGAACCACAGAGGCAAAAGGCATCAGGTCCTTGAGATGGAGCCAAAGTGATTGTGAGCCAATGATTAATATTGATTGAACTCAGAAGTTCTCCACAAGAGCAGTATGAACCCTAAGCACTGATCCATTCATTTCATCTACCCTTCTTAATATTTCTTTTGTATTACTTTTCATCTCTAAGACCATGATCTATGAACTAGATATGTTGCTTGTAATTTACCCTAATAAATTACCTTGAATTATTTTTGCCTGTTCTCCATTAACTTAGCCAAGTGGTATGCCAAATCTAGCTTCTTTGAGCAATCCACTACCTAGTTTAAATGACAAATTCAGTGCTCTGTGTGTGTGTGTGTGTGTGTGTGTGTGTGTGTGTGTGTGTGTGCACGCATGCGCGAGCAGATGTGTAGCTGGAATTACAGATAGTTGTTAGCTGCCTGATGTGGGTGCTTGGAATTGACCTCAGTTTCTCTGCCAGAACATTAATTAATATTAAGCAAGGAAGCCATTTATTATTTTTCTTTTTATTAAAAATTTCCACCTTCTCCCCTCCTCCCATTTCCCTCTCCCCCCTCCCCCTCCCTCTCCAGTCCAAAGAGCAGTTAGGGTTCCCTGCCCAGTGGGAAGTCCAAGGTTCTCCCCCTCTCCAGCCAGGTCTAGGAAGGAGAGCATCCAAACAGACTAGGCTCCCACAAAGCCAGTACATGCAGTAGGATCAAAACCCATTGTCCTTGGCTTCTCAGTCAGCCCTCATTGTCAGCCACATTCAAAAAGTCTGGTTTGATCACAGGCTCCGCCAGTCCCAGTCCAGCTAGCCTTGGTGAGCTCCCATTAGATCAACCCACCATCTCAGTGGGTGGGCTCATGCAAGGAGCCACTTATATAAGCCCTGAATTGCATAGTATAAATACAAAATTTGCTGCTTGTATGAATATGAGTTTTTAGAAGTGCTTCTGTAATAAAATATTAGAAACATGTAGTCAGAGAATTTTTTCTCAGTATTATTCAACTTGTGTGCTCCTTAAAATGCAAATCACATGGAGTTAAAAGATAGCCTTAATTAACGTGAATATTATTGTTATGGAAACAGATAAAGCACACAACATGATACACTTTAAAAATTCTCCATAGAAATAAGTTATTGCCTTTCAAAAACAATACAATTATTATTGCATGTCCATGTTATTCATCAAATTTAAATCACTTCTATTTTAATTCATGTAAGAATAATGAGATGAAAACTATACAAATAAAATAAACCTCTATAGACATTTTCTATGGCCAGTAAAAACATGTTTAAAAATATGTCAAAAAATCCTCACACTTCTTATCAAAGCCTACAAATGTTTTAGGAATCTTTTCTAACATCCTGAGATGTGTTTCATAGGAGGATATTATAACCACATATTTATAATCTGTTTTCTAGAAAAGGAATATTCTAATACCTATTTTTTCCCAAATTTGAAGCCAAAATCCATAAAGCCTATTTTTTCATTTTTTTATTTCACAACAATATTTCTAATATTTAGTGAAATTCTTGTTCTCAAAACATATATCTACCCTGAATATCTTATTCTTGCAAAATTTTTCTTGATTTTAAGACTAAAATAAATATTTTGGATGCTGTGTCAAATGTGTGCAATAAATTTTATGCATCACAAAGTATCTAGATAATAAATTCCCCATTAGTTTTACTTTATTCTCACCATATAAATTGTTCCTAAGATGTACACGATTCCCATGTATGTGTGTAGAACTGACAATGTGATTGAATGGACGCAGAGCTGTGTCTTTACGTGTGACCTCTTAGCCTCTGTAAGAGGAAGGAAGCTGTGATTCACCTTTTATTTATCTTCATTGTATTGTATCTCTCACACTGGTTCCTGTCTCTCCCAGGTGTATTCTATAATGCTTGGCTGGAACTGCAGGACTCACCACTTCCTATTTTGCTTCCATGTCTGGCATCTTCAGCAGCACTAGCTTTTGAGGTGTCATGAAATTGTATAGTTGAGAGAGAACCATGGATGTAATAAATGGCTGAAGTGCATCATTTTATTCAAAGAAGTAAAAGTTTTCACATGTTGACTGATATCTACCACATGCCCACAGTTAAGGAAAGGTGCAGAAATACAGAATCACAAGTTTATAGGGGCCATGCTGCTGTCTGCCGAGCTAGACAGGGTCTTAGGGCAGAGGATATGGTTTCTGGAAGCCTTAGAGAAGGAACTTCATGAGAGACTCAGTGGTGATGTCATTAAGACAGAGGTCCAGCCAGAAGGCAATATTTCTCTTCTTTTCTGAATTAAGAAATATTTTCCCCTGTAGTGAGTTGATGAGAGTTCTCTTCAAGTTGGTGATGGGTGATTCCTTATATTTGGGCTCAGAGGAATACTAACTGGATGATGGAAACCCAGTCCCAAGAAACAAATAAAAAATGAAGGTGTGTTTTAGCTGTAACTAGAAAGAAATTGAAACATGGTGCAAGGGGAATTTTACACTAAAAAGTGTATGTTTCATATAGCAGTCTGTGTACTGTTGAGCAACATCAGAAATTTAATGGATATTTAACACATTGTATTCACATAACAAGGCAAATTTTCTTTAAGGACATTAATTAATTCATTCTATCGAGAGATCCACACACCATTTTTCAATGTAAAATTTGCAGATGTATATGTGTGGTAGTTTGCATTCACATACATAGAAATATCCAATACAAATTTTACTGAGAAAAGCACAATAATAATGAAAAGGATCTTATTGGTTTTCTTTGGTTGTGCTGTTAAAACTGAAATTAAATTATTTGGATTGAAGTCAGATGTTTTTTATTGCATGTTATAAAGCATCTGAAAATGCTTCTACTATTGTCTAAGATAAAATATGAAGGAGTAGAAATAGACTGATTGTTTATGATAGGGTGTGGCCAAATGTTCAGAAGTGTGATTATATTTTTGCATAATTATTGATTGATTAACTCATAAAGTGGTATGTTTCATTATGATATTTGCATCCATGCAAGCTATTATACAAAGGGCTATCAATTCATGCTTCTCTGTTTCCTGCTGCTGACCCATGGCCTCCTTTCTCCTTTGTTTATTTTTCAAGTTATCTAATTCCGGCTACAGAGAGGCAGTAGGTATATTCATGCTAAGGTATAATTTGATATTTTGTTAGCTTGAGGGAAGAAAATAATCACATGCTGAACCCAAAGAAACTTCAAACCCAAATACCAAGATTCCGATTTTCCTACAAAAACAATAGGTTTACTCTCAGGCACCCACACTCATTGATTTTCTGTACTTCACTAACAGTTTTAAAATATAAATAAGTTTTAAGATCTCTGCCAGATCTTATTGCTAGCGACAATATTATTTCTATTAATACATGGCCCTGGAGAGTGATGATGGAACCTTCTCTCAAGTCTGATCTCCTGTCTCTAGGTTATGAGAGAGCAAGGAGGAGAAAAATAAGCTGGGTATTTTCGCTGTCAAAGCAGTTGCTTAAAAATAATTTTGTGGTTGGGTAACTCAAGAGTGGATTAGACACAAAAGTCCTGATTCCTGCCTCTAGCTCCTCAAAGTGCTGAAGAGCAAGGAAGAGCGGCTGGATTCACCACGTGCATTTAAACAGCAGTGTGGGACCAACAACCACCTGCCTGTAGCCTTCTCATTGGAATTCTCGTCAGCCCTGCAGCCCTGTTTAAACAGCACAAATCACAAAGCCATGGATGTTTGTGTGGAAGGACATTTGCTTTCTCCGGCATCTATTGACCACAGGGGATTCCCAGTTGGGTCTGGACAAAAGCAAACTCAGGCTTGCGTCTCTGCAGGTGCCACACAGCAACCTCCAGAGCTCCTGGGCTTTGCGGGTAGTCTGCCTCTTGCTTAACCAGCTTCTCCCAGGAGAAGATTTCCTTCGTGTACTCAGACAGTTTGCAGAGTAAGGCAATAAAATGCTTAAGTTAACATTATTAGGGAAATGTAAATACCGTTTTGATAGATGTCATGAATGCGCTCCAAGTACAGGCTCTGTTGTAACGGGACAGCTGGCTATTTACTTATTTCAATGAGGAAGAATGGGAACTCAAGAACAATCGCAGTGGGTTTTTGATCCTACTGCATGTACCGGCTTTGGGGGAGCTTGGCAGTTTGGATGCTCACCTTACTAGACCTGGATAGAGGTGGGCAGTCCTTGGGCTTCCCACAGGTCAGGGAACCCTGATTGCTCTTTGAGCAGATGAGGGAGGGTGACTTGATCGGGGGAGGGGGAGGGAAATGGGAGGCGGTGGCGGGGAGGAGGCAGAAATCCCTAATAAATAAATAAATTAAAAAAAAAGAACAGGGATACCGAATGTGGGGTGTTTTTATCGCCTTCTTTCTCCAGTCAAGTCTAGAGTTGTCCCCCAAGAACCAGTGCACTTGCTTGTATAAATGGCAAACCGTTGGTGTGATTAATGGATATTTAGAGCTTAAATGCAAGTTCTACATAATAAAGTCATTTTTTATACTGACTTTAATCCCTGGTCCATCTAGTTCTCCGATGGAACAAATTATTTGCAAATGCAATATTTTTACATGTCCTATTTCATTATAATATTAATATGCACATTCAGCCCTGTTTCAGGAGACTTCAAAATTTATTTATCATCAGAAGACTGCTTTTATTTTTTACCCACATTTTCACTTTACTTCTTAGAGTTGCCCTATTTTTAATTCTTTATCATTTTCCCTTGAAAGACCTTATCCTAGCAACGATCCTTTTGGGGAATTTTTAAAGCAATTTTTAAATATTCGTTATTGTTATGGTTGTTGGTTTTGAAAGTCATATGCAAAAATCAAGGACAGGTAAACAGGATTCTAAATTTCTTGGACAGGATACAGCAGCCACTGTGTTGCTTATAGTGTGCTTAGAGCTGGCTCCAGGGCCAGTTTTCTCGCTGGAGGCCACCTGGCATTCCTTCCCTCTCAAAACAGCTGACAAAAGGTAGAAGGCTTATCTGGGCTTGTGTTCTTTTTTTCCCTTTTTTCTAAAACTAGACAATGAGGAGCACACACATAAGTTCTCCTTTTCATTACGTGAAAATAGACAAAAAGGAAGCAATTCAAAGCTCTGTGAGACCTCACGGCAGAGGTGATGTCTCTTCAGTTGGCTACTGCAAGTCTTTATTCTTTCTTTTGTTGGTCACCTACACAATCTTCAGATAGCATTCTCTGTACAGATAATTTTATTGGCTGCTCCTACTGGACCCTTTTAGAGCTGAAGCTGTCCAAACCAATGGAAACCATTATAGGTCAGAAACTATTTTATTTTCCTTTGAGAAGGCTGATCATCAGGAAATAGAAGAAGCCAAAGAAGCCATCTTGACAGCTCTCACTGATATGCATCTTGCTAGAGTTGGGAAATCTGAAAACAGAATGACGTTCCTGAATCTGTAACTTAACCTTGGTCAATGCTCCTTTGATAAAGCTAAACTACTGGATTCTCCAAAACATCTGGCCAGATGACATTCACCACAGGTGCACAAAGGATCCCAAATGTAACACTGCCACACCTATGGACTGCTGGGTTGGTCATCTTTGCTTAAAACTGTCTTCAGGCATTTAGGTTCTAATGGATACCATTAAATTAACTCTTTAGTAAGTCCATACAATGTGTTTTTACCAAATTCACCTGCCATTTCCTAAATACCCAGCTTCTCATTCTCACTTTTTAAAAACCAACCGAGTCCCATGTGTGCTGCACACACACACACACACACACACACCTCTGTGTGCTCTCCTACTGGAGTTTACTTGACCTACCATGGATCTTAGCTTAAAAAACTTACCTTTCCTCTTCCAGCGCTTATCTGTTGTTAATATGTTCTCAGGTAGGGGTTCAGCTCCGTGCTCATCTCCCTCTTCTTGGTGGGGTTTCGTTTTACCTGACTTATGCAGGTCAGTTTATGTCGTTACCTCTGCTGTGAGTCCGTAAGTGCTTTCACCTCACTGTGTCCCTAAAACATCCCTTGTTTGTGGTCATTAGTCAGTTTTGGTTCTTACTATTTCCTCTCTGTCTCTGAACCCTCATGACCACTGATGGAACTAAAAGATAGCAAAGTGGATTTTTTTAAAAAAAAATGTCTAACTCGTTGGATGAATTATAGATATTTATTTACCACACTGAAAAGACTAAAACCATAACTTTGGAATACACAATTTCATATTAGTTTGTAAATTTTCATTATAGTAAACTACTAACCCAGTGGTAAATACAGAGTTAAGTCTGAGAAAGCTGAGATGATAAAAGACCCCCTGATTATAAACATGCTGTTATTTATTTTTTAAAAATAGAGGAACATGTGCTTGAGTAGGTCACATGGCTTTCTAAACAGTTTGAATGTGTCCCTTCCAAAATCAGGTCTTGTCCAGGTGATAGCATCTGATGTATGACATTAAAATTTAAGTAGGATACTGAGTGTGGTGCACATATCTTTAAACTCGGTCCCTTGTAGACTGAAACACATGGATCTCCATGAATAGGAAGCTAGCCTGGTCTACAGAGCAAGTTCCATTTCAGTCAGGGATGCACAGTGAGAGTCTCAGAAGAGAAACTAGTTAATCAGATATGAGGGTCCCAGGAAGGAAATGACCCTCCACTGTCTTCCCTCCATCAGGTTGGAATGCAGAGCCACCCCGTCAGCAGATGCAGCAGCAGGAGATATCAGACAAAGTTTGAACTTCTGACACTTTGACTTTAGAAGGCCAGCTTTTAGAAAGGCAAGGAAATAAACAACCAAGACACATAAATAATTCCTAAATAACTGTGTCTTAGGAATTTCTAAGGTCATAATGCGAAAAGGACGGCTGCCACACCTGGGTTGCTAGTAACAGTGTGGAACGGTACAACTATGCTCTAGCCATGACTTTACCAAAATGATTCCAAAAAAGATCTTAATCTCATTATAATGCTACATCATAGCTGTGGATAACTTTGGGATCTTTTTAAAACTGGCATGTTTAAATATAAATTTTATTGACTTTGTTTTTGACAACCTTGCACATGTTTATACCTACAATAGTAATCATTGCTCCTTGTATTTAAGACTGAGTCAAATTATTTTTCTTCCAAAACCTATAACAAGAACAAATCCATCATGCACTTGTACCAGATCAGAGCGATACCATCCAACAGATCGCAAATAGCCAACTGAGTCTCCCTGTCATGTACTCAACAGTTCACCATCACTGATATACACTTGTCATGCTAATATCTGAACAGTGAAAGTACCTATACAAGCTAATGGAAATGCAAACTTGGTGTGCTAAGGAACCCTGTAACCAGCAGTGAATTGCAATCCAACATTTGATCTTAGGCTGGGCTACATAGTAATAACACACCATAACATTTTTTAAAAGAAAATTAATAATGATAGAAAATTAAATGCTGATAATTTTTATGTTTTTAAGCCTTATGTTTTCTCTTTGCACAAGTGGATGTAAATGTTTGTGTGTATTCATATGTATAAAATACATGTAAGTCTTATATATTCCATATGTACTATTATGTATTTTTCATTTTTAATCTCTTATAAATCTTATGATAGAGATGATGAGAAAATCTGATGAGAAGTGACACACCCTATGTTCTACATCCTTAGCTAATTACTTTCCAGTAATGTCATTTTCCAACACAGGATGTATTGTGACTAATTCTTAATGTTATAAGTGTGTTGTTATGTGAGCTCCACATTGTAGCAGCATCATATAAGGTAAATATAACAGAAAGCAATCCCAAGGCTCTGTTCATGTTAACCCCAGCAAAATAGTTTCCCCTATTTCAAAGTCAGTGATAGATTGCAAGATAGCCCAATAATATTGTGTCTCAAAAATTCAGTATGAAAAAATCAGATCTTCTGAACCTTATTATAAAAGGTATGAAATGGGAGGTAAACTCAAAATAACAGGTTTGAAAATAAATTAAAGATTAAATGGATAAATAAACAGTCCCTCTGATACTGGAGCAGACCTGATTGCATCGTTCAGAGATGGCTATTGCTGCTGACCTTTGCAGTGACCTCTCAGGACCAAGGGAAGAGTGTAATGACTGATAGATACAAATATAATGAAGTTGGAGAATATGAGTTTAAGACATGCTATGGAGGTCCTCTCTTGTGATCTCATAAAACATCTGCCAGAAATAAGGCCTGTCAAATAAATGTATGTAGAATAAATGTCATAAAACAAAAATAGGATGTAAAGTTAGGAAATGAGAAACAATATAATGCCTTAGCCCTCCATGCTCTTTATTAGTCTTCCTCAGAGGAAAGCGAGTCCATTGCTTCAGATTCTTCCTAAGTAAAGATGCAAGAGGAAAATAGGTAAAGACATTTGCAGGAGTTAAGGATAGATGTTGAAAGACGAAGTCTATAAAAAAAACATCAGTTCTTGAATTCATTCCATGCCTTTTGTCCTTTCCTGTAGACAAAACTTTCATGTCGTGATGTAGTCTATGGCAAATAAGAGGAGGAAATTCAGATGCTGTTGATTTTGTACCATGTAGAAGTGATAGGTAAGATCTGGGATTCCAAAACCCAACTTCTCTGTTTATAGACCATTTCATATTGTTCTGTTCTCTTTCTCGTTTTACTTTACTTAATTGTAGCCGGGCGATGGTGGCACATGGCTTTAATCCCAGCACTCAGGAGGCAGAGCCAGGTGGATCTCTGTGAGTTTGAGACCAGCCTGGTCTACAGAGCTAGTTCCAGGACAGGCTCCAAAGCCACAGAGAAACCCTGTCTCAAAAAAGCAAAAACAAAAAACAAAAAAACAAAAACAAATACTTTACTTAATTGTATTCTGAACCCTGCTTTGGAACGCTGGATAGAAGGAAGATTTTCTGTCGCTCCAGAGGTAACTATTGTCTATTTAGAACCAACCTGTGCCCACTTTCTATGGAGTACGTTGTGTTGACCAACATCGTCATATAATTATCTAAAAGAAAAAAAGCCTCTCACTTAGGTCTTCTGCTAAAGCTGCTCATATGTGCCTTAAGCAATATGGCAGCCAACTGTTCAATGTGGGTTCAGCAGACACCACAATTCTATAGGGTGCTAGACTGAAGAATATTGAATTCTTAAGCTGCAGTTGTAAATATGTGAACTGCATTTGGTATGAAGGGGAGTGAAACTGGATTTACCTGGGTAACATTTATCTTGCAGATTCAGAAGAAACTATGATGTGTGTGGAAAAACACTGACTGAGAAGTCACAGGTTTGATCACTTTTATAATGCAAGCACAGGTTTAAAAACTATGGTCAATAATAGTTATAAGTAGAATCAATATTGGGCTATTGTTTCAGATATGCATTGATTAAGAAATCAACAAATGTAGGGTGTAAAGAACATTACCATCTTTGGTATAAGGTAAATGAAAAGTTATGGGCAAGTTCAGAATTTGTTTGGCATTTTCTGTACTTATCCGTTAGCAAAATATATCCCATTGTATTGTGGTGGCTAATCTTAGGTGTCTACTTGACACCTCTGAGCATAGGGGGCCACAACTGAAGAATTTTTCTCCACCAGACTGCTCTGTATGAATGCTTAGGAGACATTTTTAGCTGCTAATTAATGTTGGAGCACTCAGCCCATTATGGGCAATGTCACCTCTGGGAAGATGGTTCTAGTATAAGAAAACAGGCTGGGCAAGTCAAGGGCAGCAGGTCAATAAGCAGTGTTCCTCCATGGCTTCTGCATCAGCTCCTAGCCCCAGGTCCCTCCTAGAGTCCCTTCACTGATAAGTTGCAAACCAAATAATCCCTTCCTCCTCAAACTGCTTTTGGACACATTAACAGAGAATCAAACTGTAACAATATGATTTAGCTTGCAAAAGATAGAATATGCAACAAAAATGTTTATAGAAGAAGTAGAGGTATCAATGCTTGTTGATTCCATTATGTACTGGATCAGAAGCAGGGAATTTGATATGTCGTTTTAAGTTCATCTTTTAAGAGTACACATTGCTTTTCCTCGTGATTCTTACACCCAGTGTACTGGGAGACTCCCCTTCAGAAGGTGGGACAAACACAACTCCTCTTCAGAACACGTTGGCAAACAAAAACAGCAAGAAGTTTGTAAGGCAGAACTGAGTCTCAGTTTTTCTCCATGTAGAAGGCAGAAACAAGCTTTAGATGACATGATTAAAATTGCCTGAGAACTGGAGAGAAAGCTATGCCTGGAGAAAGACCAGATTGATATTTCAGAGTAGGTTTTGAATACAAAGATCAGACGGGCTCTACCAGAAACTAAGAAGATTAAAAAAAATAAAGAACTAAAACTCACATGTGCATGGAAATACTTTGCTTTCCCATCAGACAGAGCAAAGGGAGCTTCGAAGCCACAGGCATGAATTAGCGTCTCAGAAAAGCATTGCTAGTTCCTTACTGTAAGAGCCGCTGAAAGTCAGAACTGAGGTGAAGGCTCTGCTGAACACCTGCTAAAGAATAAATCCCAGGGGAATCATACTTGGAAGATACTTAACTACACGACAGAAAAGAAAAGCGAAATGTCCACACAAGCTAAAGGGATAGAACAGAGTTCATCAATCAATAAAGTTCATGCTTTGTACCCAATTAAAAATGAACAAAATATAAAAAGGAAAATTGCATAGCAGGAGAAAGATCAATCGATAGAAACTTCTACACAAGCAATAACAGAGAGTAGGAAATCAATAGACAAGATCCTTAGAATGGCTGTTTTAAATATTTCTATGATAAGAAAGTAAAGAAAAGGGCAAACATGAGTGGGGAAGGAAAAGCTTGTTTAGAAGCCCATATTGAAGCATTAAATGGAGGAAATACAATGTCAAAGCCTAGGAGATTAGTGAAGTATTAGTAGTCTTTAAAATCAATGTAGAGCATATCATAAAACCAAGAATGAAAACTGAACAAAGCTTCATAAGACCCTCATACCCACTTTGTACATAATTCGACTGTCATACAGGTAAAGAGAAGATAGAAACATATAAACAACAGAAATATTTTTTAAAAATCTGATTACATTTGTCTATTTACTTAAAGATAGAACTTCTTAGGTAGCGCAACTCAACTCAGTCTGGCCTTCAACTCATGACAAATGTCCTTCCTCATTCTCCCCAATCCCAGGATTCCAGTTGTGAGTCATCAAACCCAACAGCACTGAACTTGTTTGAACATGTACATTTAAAATTGAAATAGCGCAAGCGCTGTGAAGAACTCGAGGGTGTGGTCAAGGGTTCATTAAAGGTGAGGAGACAGACTGAAGACTGAGACTGTGGTGCAGGTAGAGAACCTGCTTCTCCTGGAAACCTAAGGACCTGAGGCTCCAGCCTCAACACCCGAGGGAAGACTCAGGCCTGAGACTAATTCAATAATGTTGCTGGATCTCACCAAGAGGATAGCACTGGGACTAAGGAACAGTATGGACCAGCAACTCAGCTATATAACATGTTCCAGACCAATCTAGGCTACAACAGCTCCTTGCTATGAAGAAAAACAACAACAACAAACTAACATAAAAGCAGAACAAAACAAAACAGATTATTGTGCTGATCTGATGCTCTGGTGGCTCACCAGTCATCCTCCAGGCAATCCAGGCTTCACTCCCATGCTGTTCTTCATAATCACACTCTGAATCTGTACATTTACATGACCTCTCTCCACACCCAGGTTCTTCGTAAGCTGGCACAGGTTCGCTCTGTCTGAAGTGCCAATGCCTTATTCATATTTCATAATCCAGCTTCTTGCATTTTTTATTCTTGTCGGTCGTTTTCACTATCTATTTCTTTCAGGGGGATTAGTTAAGGGATTTGGAGCTGATCAAGAAAAAAATATGACTACCAGAGGCAATACCATATAATTGATTTATTTGGGCTATGTACAGACAGGTTTGAATGAAAAGGAAAGTTCCCAGCAACAGGAGTCTGCCTAGAGACCAAGGCTGATATCACTGCACAGAATGAGCAGGAAAAGGAACCGGTGGAGAGAGGGACCAGTCAGAGCCAGGACAGCACATGTGTAGGCTGCATGTTAGCCTCTCTGGGTGAGGAGTCTCCTCTGTAGCTAGCAGAGTAAAAGTCCGAGTCTTGTCAGTGATGTGGGTGACGCTAGCTAGTATGGTATGAACATGCGAAAAGATGTCTATAAATTTCAGTTTAGTGCCAGTGGGGTTTTAAGTTAACCAATCTCAGTCTATAGCAATAGCAGCAGCCCAGACACCATCACAGAAATGTGACCCTGACTTCACATGCAACAGATGTTTCTGCATTCCAAGTTCATAGCTCCTTCCTGACCGTGAGCCTAATTAGAATGCAAGCCAAATAAGACTTGTTTACTTTGTTCGCTATTGGATTTTTTATCTTAGTATTATTGTTAGCATTACCTTTTTATTGATTCTTTGGGAATTTTGCAATCACGCACCACAAACCACTAATTTCTTGGCCCTCCCATGCCCACTCTCCACCCTTGCAACTTCCCCCCACTAACGAAAAGAACACAATAAAAATAATACTTAATAAAAATAATACTTAAGTCAAACCCACTGGGCTCCTCCTAGTGGCACTGGGAGTTCTGGTGTATCACACAGGGTGCTCGTTTGCCTTTTGCTATCAGGGTTAGCACTGCTGTGCCCACGGCACCACCAGTGCCACCTTACTATAGCCAACAAGGGTCAGTGTCCTCAAGTGTGGAGACAAGTGAGTGACTGGGCCAGCTCTCCCATGAGGGGCAGGACCAGCTCTCCTAGGGCCATTGAGCAATAAGGGTCAGCTTCCCCATGCCTATACACTGGGGCAGATCTCTAGCTGCAGTAGCCAGTGGGAAGTGGAGCCGGCTTTCCGTAGGCCAGCAAGGGGTGGGACCAGCTCAGCACACCCTGTGGACATCAACATGGCTTCAAGCAGCAGTCCAGACCAGGTGCCACCCACATGGTCTTCGGGGTAACAGGGAACACAGACATCAACACAGACCCTGGTACAGTAGAGGCAGGGATCCAGACATGGCTCTAGACAGCAGCACAGAGCCAGAGAACTAACGTGGCCCCATGTGGCAGTGCGGACCTTCGTATCAGCCTGTTCCTCACCGCCATCCTGTCCCCAGTTTGGCCTCTCTCCACAGCCGATGAACACCTCTGCTTCTCTTTCTCACCCATTTCCCCACAAGACATTTGCTTCTTATAGTAACACCTGCCTGTCTTCCAACCACCTATGCTGCGTGGTGGTGGGTGGTATGTTTATATTTTGCCAGCTACCAAGCAGATGTTTAATAAACAATATTTATTTCATTGAATAAGGAGTTTATCTTATGAATGGGAAATGTAACTCAGCCCATACACATGGGGGTGGGGGAGTCAAATAAGGAGATATTGATTAAAAGTTATGAATATTTAAATATTGAAATATTAAAATGAAAGTAGCATTGTAATTGTGACATGATTTTAAAACATTCAAGTCTTTCTCTATAAAAAGCAATCCCTTCTTGTAACAATTTATCATAAAAGTAATATCAAAAACATTGTAAGAAAATACAAGATTCTCATATCATAAATAAAGCTATATTTTTAAAGCAGAAGGTATAGCACCAAATATTGCTGGCATATGGCTGATCAAAATAATACTCATAAGCTTATTGGTGAAGCCACAGCTCAACGCAGGGGTTATGAGTGACAGCACGCCTGGCCCAGTGGCCTTGAGGTATGTCAGCATCAACTCTAGTGTAGCTCTTGTGGGAATATTCCTATTGCTATGAACAACTGGAAAAGTATAGAAAATATATATAAAGTGATCATTTCAGGAGGGGGATGGCTGAGGTGCAGGCAGGTGCTCTGAGAAGGGAAGCCAAGAGGCTGAACTTGTGACGACCTGGCTTCTGTCCTCAGTCAGAGGTGCTCAGGAGGAGTGCACCCTACCTGTGGCCATGCTGCACTGGAAGAATACAGTTTAAGGAAAATGATAAGGTTGGACTTCTAGATAATGAAAGAACTGTGTATAAAGTCATTCCAGGAAAATCTATGCAATCAGTCTGCACATTTGGCCAATAACAGATATGCACAGATTTCAAGTGCAATGCAGTAAAGGTAGCACAGATCTACTACAGGGGATACAAAATGACTAGAAGCCAGAGGATTAGGTCTGTAGTACGCTGAGGCTTTGAAAGTGGGACTACTTAGAGTAGGGTGATCGCTGACACCTGGGATCATTTGGTTCAGGTCTGAGCAGTGTATTGGTTCTCACACAGAGGGGGGCTGGTGGTACTGAAAATCAGCTTTCCATCAGGCAACTGGATTTCCTACTCAAAGAACTGTCTTCTACACAAAATAACCACTCAGGTTCAAATTAGAAAGTTACCAAGGTGGAGTGTTGGATATCAAGTCATCTCTGGGATTGATCTAGTTTGGAAGTACATGAACAAGGATTAAAATGACATGCTTACTTAACAATTAATCAGCTACCAGCCAAATAAAACACTACATAATTAAGGGGAAAAGATATAATATGAATACAGAACAATATGATAAAGACAGCGTTGGTAACCCAGTAATACTGTGATCAGTAATGGGAAGATAAAAGTTACACCCCATCCATACCTGAATAGGGGACAGATTTAATAAGGAAGACCCTACCATGACAACAATGCTGCCCAAGCCATTAGGAACTTTGAAGTGTTCTTACACATACATTCAAAAACCTAAAAGGGAATGTGAGCATAAAGTGAATGGGAGGCACACCAAATAGAATCCCTAATTGAACTACGATACCTGAAGTAAAAACATTTAGTTAAAAAAGATGTACTGATAAGGAAGTGTTGAGTTTCACACCCTTGTGGGGGGAAAAAGCAGGAAGAAAAGATCCGATGAACTAGGTGTTCATTGTTCCTTTTACATGAAATCCCAGAAAAGAATAGAGCCAGGACTAGGATTTCTTTGGGAGACTGACTGTAAGTAGTGTGGGAGGAGTCTGGGCAATGGTACATTCCTTAACCATGATGATACTTACTGATGTGGGAGTGTCATATATCAATCTGTTGATTTCATTGGTTAAGCAATAAAGAAACTGTTTGGCCCTGTGGGTGGAGTAAACAGAACAGAACGCTGGGAGGAAGAGGAAGTGAGGTCAGACTCCGCAGCTCTCCTCTCCGGAGCAGACGCTTCAGAGAGACGCCATGCCCCACTCCCAGGCAGACACATGCGATGAAGCTCCGACCTAGAATCTTCCCAGTAAGACCGGTGCTCACAGATTGTTAGAGATGGGTTGATTGGGATATCAGAATTAGCCAGTAAGGGCTAGAGCTAAGGGCCAAGCAGTGATTAAATGAAAACAGTGTCTGTGTAATTATTTCGGGTAAAGCTAGCCGGGCAGGCGGCTGGGGTGTTGGGGACACAATCCTGCCGTCGCTCCCTTATTACTACAACTTACACAGCTATGTATACTGTGGTACATTCCTTAACCATGATGATACTTACACAGCTGTATATACTGTGGTACATTCCTTAACCATGATGATACTTACGCAGCTGTGTATACTGTGGTACATTCCTTAACCATGATGATACTTACGCAGCTGTGTATACTGTGGTACAGTCCTTAACCACGATGATACTTACACAGCTGTATATACTGTCCAAAAATCCAATGAACACCACACTTAAAACTGGTTTATTTCATGATATGTAAATTATTATTTTAGAAGGTTGAAAAAAAAGGTGAACATAAATAGGATGCAACAGAAAGAACAGAGAGGAAAAGGAAAGAGTCAAAGAGTGAGAGACAGACAACATGCAGAAGGAGGAAAGGAGAAAAAGGCAGGGAAAGAAAGAGAAATTATGAAGATAGTCCAGAGACTAGTCTGTTGGGTGTCTATTCCTGAAGATGTGGACAGAAGCATCTGGTGACCCCAGATAGGGCATGAACTACACCAAGCAAACCAGGGAATTAATTTATCAGGAGCACAGGTGACTCAAAATCACTTCTACAACCCATGAACTCAACACCAGTGGCAGCTGACAATGACTGTGTAACTGGATCCTCCTGTCTCTTGAGTGATCAGCATCGCTTCTCCCTGCATCGTTACTGTCGAAATGGCCAGTCGGGTCTTATGAGTCTTAGCCTCTGAAGCTCATGAATTCTATTTACTCCCTGACTTTAGAGACTCTCTCCTCTCACCAGAAGGGAATCATTCAGGGCAGGTGGAATAGCTACAAACTGCACCCATCTTCCAGTGCAGGAGAATATACTTCAATCAGTTCAAAGAACAACCTGGGAAGCAGTCACATGGTTACTGGGCTCAGGGATACCTCCAGATGGGGAGCTTTCTGTGATTAGCAGATAAACACAGCCAGAGACACGGTCCTGCCACGTTTCATTGTCCTCCCTACCAATTACAAAGAGGGGCTTTTCTGTCTGAAGTTTGCATCAGATGGAAATATGTGTCTGACAAAGTTATGCAGCTGCCATTTTTCTCACCCTGGAATCACAATAAAGGCAGGTTAACTTCATGGAGTAGAAGTAGTGGGGAAGCCAAATAATCCACCATACCGGGTAAGCACTTGTCATGGCCCTGACCTTCCTGCCTTCAGAGAACCAGACTTCAAGTATGACTGTTTTTCGGAGCCACTCGACATCCGTATCAACGCCTGCCTTTCTGGACTTTGTAATCTCGCCATCGCCACCTACGCTTTGAAGACTGCAGAACAGCTGCCTCAGCCGATTTCACATATGCATGTCTATTATTGTGACTTGTCTCCCTCAGTCCATTTTTGCAGATTTTTGGGAGACTTCATAGAGATTTTGCTTGCCCCTCCTTGATCATGCATATCTTCTTATATTCTCTGGAAACACATATATGAAACCTGAGTTTTTTTTTTAAATTATGCCAAAGGTTAATGATGTGGGAGGTCCTTCTTTATATGTGTTGCTTTTATTAGATAATGAATAAGGCTGTTTCAGCCAATGGCTTAGCCAAGTAAAGTCAGATGGGAATCCAAACGGAGATAAAGAGAGTAAGCAGGGTCTGGGAGATGTCATGTAATTACTGAAGGAGACAGATGCCAGAACCTTACCTGGTAAGCCACAGCCTCATGATGATACACAGATTAATAGAAATTGGTTAATTTAAGATGTAAGAGCTAGCCAATAAGAAGCCTGAGCTAATAGGCCAAACAGTGTTATAACAAATATAGTTTCTATGTGAATATTCAGGTGTGGGTAGCCAAGAAACCAAAAAGCAGACTCCAGATACAGATTAAATAAATCCTAGAAAGTAAAAATAATACAGAGTCAACAAACTATCTAGACTGTATTCTTATAGTTAAAAAAAGTTTGCACACAAGCAGCCACAGGCATTCTTATTGCTATTTCTGCAAAAATAATGGGGCAACATTTTTTGGATAGTTTTAGGGGTGTGCGTATACATGTGTGCATGTTTATATATGTGCATGTCTGCATTAATGTATGTGTCTACGTGTGTGCATGCATGTACATGCATGTAGGAGTATGTGTGTGTTTGGCCCAATACCGTTAGTATAACTGTAAATTTTCCTTGACTCAATTTTATTATAACGACATTATAAGCTTTCATTTCATGTTCTTCAAATTTATCAGCCTTAATGATGTGTTTAAATCAAAAACGTTTATCAGGGACAGACACCATAGCAGGCCAATGTATCATTGTCAATAATACTAAATGTCTACACAAACTACGAAATTAAATGTCTGGGAATGTTACAAAGTGCCACGTTTGCATAGGCATAAATAGAACTTAGAAAGGAGGTCCAGCGGGGGGTGCATTTGCATATCATTTGCATTGCCACTACTGTCAATTAGCTCATACACATGCCAACTCAGTAGAAACATGAGGCTAGGCTGAAGATAGTATGCCAAATTGGTTTAGAGTCCATAGCTGGAGGTACACAGAGCAATATGATGAAAAATGCAAAAATTCAAACCAGTGTTTCCAGTATCTGTAGTATGTGGGAGCCTTAATCGTGTGCATGTGTATATGTGCGTGTGCGTGTGTGTGCGTGTGTGTGTGTGTGTGTGTGTTCATTCATAGATGTTTCTTTCCAGCCTAGAACAATGATTTGGGAAGCACTAGATGTTTGAACTACAAAACTGTGCATTCACATGTTTGAGGAGCAAAATGTCCCTTTTGACAATTTGAAACAAAGCATTTAATGAAGCTGAAAGATTTTGAGAACCAGAAAGAATTTGGACACCAGGGAAACAAGGCCTTTTAGATACGGTAGGACTGATATGTACATGAACACACAGACTATGTCTTCCTGAAGAGATTTAAACCTGATGAGGTTCTGACCCTGAGAGGGGAAGTGAACATCCCTAACTCAGTAGCTACCTCCAACTGATGGGGAGTTAGTGAAGTCTCACTGGGGGTACAGACCACACTTCAGGTCAGGTTCCATGCCTAGGAATAGATAGACAAAGCAAGATCAATTCAATGGGATTTTTGTTGTTGTTGTTGTTCTATGTTACTTTGTTTGGGCATATTTTTTTTTAATTATTCTGCTCTTTTGGTTGTACGTTATGCTATCTGATTTTGTTTCCTTCTAGGTTTTGTGTGTATGTTTGTGTTTTTTTTCTTTTGTTATTTTTCCTGTTTTAAAAGTCTGTTTTATTTTCTTTTGTTTGGCTGTTTATTTCTAAAGAGAGAGAGAAGGCAGGGTAGAGTTGGGTGGGTGGGGTGATGTGAATGCTATGGAGGAGTTGAGAGAGAATATATTGAATATAAAAACATTTTCAATTAAAAAAAGAAAAGTTAGACACTTAAATTTTCAAACAAATGTTTGGTAGCACCCACACACATTTATTTTCAGTCAGGCAAATTTCATATTTAACAAGTTTCCCTCCACATATGAACCTGTCATAAATTTTGGAGCTGCATTTTAGAAAACTGGTAAACAACCTTTTGTTTGTTTGTTGAGTATTTCTGTATGTCTGTGTGTGTATGTGCGTGTCTGTGTGTGCATATGTCTGTGTGTCTGTGTGTGTAGTATGTGTGTGTCTGTGTGTGTCCTTTTGTGTCTCTGTATGTGTATCTCTGTGTGTGTCTGTGTGTGTGTCTGTGTGTGTCTGTGTCTTTCTGTATGTGTCTATGTGTATGTGTGTCTGTCTCTGTGTGTATGTGCCTGTGTCTCTGTGTGTTTTTTGTCTGTATGTGTGTCTGTGTGTGTGTCGTGTGTGTGTGCAGTGTGTGTGTGTCTGTGTGTGTATCTGTGTGTGTCTGTGTTTGTGTGTGTCTGTTTCTGTGTGTGTGTCTCTGTGTGTGTATCTGTGTGTGTCTGTGTTTGTGTGTGTCTGTTTCTGTGTGTGTGTCTCTGTGTGTTTATGTCTGTGTGTGTGTGTGTCTGTTTCTGTGTGTGTGTCTCTGTGTGTGTATCTGTGTGTGTCTGTGTTTGTGTGTATCTGTTTCTGTGTGTGTGTCTGTGTGTTTATGTCTGTGTGTGTGTCTCTGTGTGTTTATGTCTGTGTGTGTGTGTGTGTCTGTGTGTATCTGTGTGTGTGTCTCTGTGTGTGTGCCAGGTGTGCACTAAAACCAGTAGAGGTTAAAAGAGAATCTCAGATTTCTATCAGATAGAGATAAAGAAGTTGTGGGCTGCCTGACCCAGGTGCTGGGAACTCAATGTGGACCTTCTGCAAAATAACAGAAGTATTTTTAACCATACAGACATCATTCCACGACATGCTTTTTTAATATTTAGAAGAGAAAAGCAAAATATATCACTTGAGAATGAAATATAAGATTCTAAATCTTTTCAGCCTGTTCAGTATTTTATCTTCCTAATGAAACTAGGACAAAGGTTGTGAAAAGATGAACTGTGGATTAGGAATCATTTTTATGTGTGTTTCTGCTGCCTAAAGGAAAATATAATGGCATCATGTTCTCTGCTGCTCTTCATGTCTTTCTGCATGCCAATAGCGTCAAAATGGAAGTTTCCTTTTTATGTATGTTTATTGGAGTGTACTAAGTATCAATAATAATATGGCTTACTCTGGCATTTTAATGTATGTATAAAATTGATTTTAATCATACTTATCTATCCCCTGTTACTCTCTCTTATCATACTGCTTCTTTCCCCAGGTTTGTCTTCCTACCACGTTCATGTCCTTTTCCCCAGTAAACGTCACTAAGGTCTGTTTACGGGGCCTGGGTACCTTATCAATGACTGTATCCCTGAAGGCTATGACTCTCCCCCCTCATCAGTGATTATCTGCCTATAGACCCTCGAAAGTGAAGCTTATAAACTCTTCTCTCCTCACTAGCGCGAGCTGGCTTCAGAATCCTCCCTGTTCTGGGCCCTCTTTATATACCATCTACTCTATTCCTCCACCTTATCTTTATAGAATCATGACATGAAAGAGTTTAGCTACGGGTGTGAGAAGCCCTTTACTTTTATGAACCATGGAAATGAACTGAGTTAGCAGCTACCTGAAAATCAACCTGGAACCATGGGGCATTGTGGCTACTGTAGGGGATGCCAGCATCTCTAAGCAGAGCCTGCAGCTCAGGGTTGTCTGTCCTGTAAAGTAGCATCTTAGCTGGCGCAGAGAGAATGTTTGACAGTTCAAACAATAACTAACAACTTAATAAATAAATCACTAAATAAGTCTAAATATTATAGGTTCCTGGTGTGAATCTTTGTTTGCCAAAGGGTCCCCTGAGACCCACAGAACGATATAGTTTGCTTTTGCTGTTCTCGGTTGCCTACCAGATTTAATGGTAAGACCGACTTTCTGAAGACACTACAAACACTGGTCACAGGACATGAAGTAGTCAAGCGATACTCACCTGGATGCTTCTTGGCCTCTGCTATAAACCCCATGACCTGTAATAATGACAGAGAAAGCTTGACAACATACACATCTTAGTGCAACCAAGGCATGAAGGAGTGGGTGGTAGCAAAGCACTTTCTGATTGGATTTAAGGGCCCCTGGGTCTGATACTGAGTGATGTGAAATAAAAATCTTGTGGCTAGAAGGTCAGAAGCCTATGGGAGGACCTGTTCCTATTATGCTAGGAAATGGTCTCAGTATCAAACTGCCTTCACAATATGTACCATCATCCTTAAAACTTAGTGCACATCTCATTTTCTATCAGAGAAGCTTGTCTTTTGAGCAGATGCTGCTTAGTACAGAGATGTACAGCTGTCCCTAGTGAGTGCTAGTCTTATATTGGGGAGGGGAGAGTCTGAATCAAAAGGAAGTAGAAGAACAAAGAGCCAGAGGCAGCAGAGGACTGAAGAGATTTTGTCTCCCAGACATGGCAGGGATGTCTTGCACATAGATTCACAGCACCTGTTGTGGAATATGCAAGACTAGCTGAAGATCAAGCCAGACAACATTCCAAAATGAATTGGAAGGGCGTGAGTACCAGCACTGCAGCTGAGTGTCTGTTGGCAGTCCATGGCTACCGGGAAAAGGAACTTTGGTTCTCTCCGAGGATTGTACCTATTTGAAAGCATTAATAGTAGCTTCAGAATACCCCAAATGTGTCAGTGGCTCATCAAAGAAATTAAAATACAGTCTTCCTTGGTATAATTTAGTCAAGGGCAAGATAAAATTGCAAGACTGGAATTATTTACTTCTCTGCTTTCTTCCACTGACCATGTCTGTCTGCTGCATGAGTTTTAAACTATTCTTCCCTAAATGCTATCTTGTGTCTCCTCTCTCTCTCTCTCTCTCTCTCTCTCTCTCTCTCTCTCTCTCTCTCTCTCGTGTGTGTGTGTGTGTGTGTGTGTGTGTGTGTGGAGGAAGAATTGGAGATGCTAGCAACATCCAAAAGATGTCTTCATTGGGTATTCATTTTATAAGGTTGCTTTCAACTTGCTCGTTATCTCCACAATATATTACTGTAACACACACACACACACACACACACACACACACACACACCTTTTATTCTGGGTCAGCAGCATAAAAAGCACATCATTGCATTAGCTTGGGTTGTAAAACTGATTACATGTGAAATCCAAGGTAAGTGAGGATGATTGCTACATTGTCCTCTTAGAGGCAGGTTAAATGAACAGACTGAGTTTCTCGTAGACTATCAGTACTAAGTAACCTCAGGATGTATCCCAGTCCTTTAGAATGTAAGTTTTATCTTGATAGTAATGTATGGCTCTAGCAATACAACTCCAGGTTGGTTGCTCATGTTTCAGGGGATGGCCTTACAGTCAGGAACAGTTGATCTCAGTGGTTTAAATAAAAGATCCTATGAAAATGGAAAAAAAAAATGAGAGAGGTCTGTGTGTAGTAATATGAACGGCGGCGGGGCTGCATCCCCAACACCCCAGCCGCCTGCTCGGCTAGCTTATGCCCCGAAATAATTACACAGACACTGTATTCTTTTAATCTCTGCTTGGCCCTTAGCTCTAGCCCTTACTGGCTAATTCTGATATCCCAATCAACCCATCTCTAACAATCTGTGAGCACTGGTCTTACCAGGAAGATTCTAGTTCAGAGCTTCATCGCGTGCGTCTGCCCAGGAGCCTGGAGCATGGCGTCTGCTCCGGAGAGGAGAGCTGTCGAGTCTGAGCTCACTTCCTCTTCCTCCCAGCGTTTTGTTCTGTTTACTCCTCCCACCTATCTCCTAACCAATGAGAGCCAAGCAGTTTCTTTTTATTTAACCAATGACCTTCCTCCATCATTTCCCCTTTTTCGGTTTAAACAAAAAAAAAAAGGCTTTAACTTTAACATAGTAAAATTACATATAACGAAACAGTTATCAAGTAAAAGTTACAATAATCTTTATCATAACTAAGGAAAACTATAACTATAACTAACTAATCTTAACTCCATCAAAGACTCCAGAAAGATACAATACTACATAAACAAACAAGAAAATAGCAACTTTGAAAACTCTAGAAATGACAGAGACATCTCACTGCCTGGACAGTCACCCAAAGTTCCTCTGTACCGTTGGGGCATCCATCTTCAGCCTTCAGGCTCATAATATCCAGCAGACATTTCCATAAAGCAGGAAAATTCAAAGTCAGTTCAGTCACTATCTGTTGTGTCCTGCAGAATGTCTCGCAGACTCTTTCATGAATCAGGAACCCCGAAAGATCATCTCACCTTAGGCAAGTTCAGTAGTCCTCTCTCTGTGGGTTCTCTGTGTCCAGTTTATGCAATAGTCCAGGCAAGAGCAGTTTCTTGCCCAAATGGCTATCAAATTCCATAAGGATTCTCTTCGATGCCCATCTTCCTCTTGAAGTAGATTGGTGCTGCCAGGAGCAGAGTGTCTCATTGTCATGAAAAGTCCTCAGTTATTAAAACATTAAATGTCCTATTCTGTAATCTTTGAAAGACATGAAGAATATCTATCTAAAATATATCTCTATATATCTAGAAAATCTAACTAACATGACTACAAGCTTTACTATTATCGATGATTATCCATTAACAACCTATATTTCTTAATTATACAGTACATATTTAAATGAACAACACAATCACAATACCTTAATCAAAATCAGAAACACTTATACATATAACAAAATTGACCTTAAATCTTTATCAATAAAGCAAAATCTATACTAATGCAAATTATTCATGTCTATATCATATCCCTCTTTAAATGTAAAAGAACATTTATAAACAATATTTTGGGAACATGGGCGCAGTTTTTTCTCTCCAAACTGCTTCCTGCTGAATGGGGGCGTCGTTAATTAGGTCTTTCATGGTATAACCTGTGTGCTAGTTTCATCTCAGTTGGCAGTTGAGCAGAGCAATTTTCTGAAGATGTTCACAACAACCCTTCAGGAGGGCGTGGTCCATCATACCAAATCGGAATAGAAGAAATGAACAGGGTCTCATCCTCTGTGAAAACAAAAGAAGACTCTCTCCAAAGCATCATATCCTTAGATCCAAACTTCGAAATCACACCCTCATGATATCCGTTCTGGTTCCACTTGTCAGCCCATATAATGAAATGTCTCTCTGCACTCAGCTCCCTCACAGTCAAAAATTTTAAAGAAAACACAATGTACATAATCCAGACTCTCTGTGAATTTTCCATTTTTACATGGCTTATTTTTCTTTATTTCTTTTAATCTCTTAACTATCTGTACTCTGTCTCTTTAAAGACTCTACCTTTTTTTTAAACCATTAACTTTATTCTCTATATTCTTTTTTTTCTCTCTCTCTCAAGCCTACGTACATTCATCCAACAGTGTGACTCATTTAGTGGTCTGAATCTGTCCTATTGTGAATCTGCAATTTTTTACTATCCAGGAGCACTTTTGATTTGCGCCTTTAAATCACTAGACGCTTAAGAATCTAAGCTGTGACATTCCTATGTTAACTTTTTGCTTTTTGAGTGTATATCTGTAGACCAGGCTGTCTTTGAACTCTCAGAGATCCGCCTGTCTCTGCCTCCTAGGCATTGGGATTAAAGGTGTTTGCTACTACACCTTGAACTCACAGAGATCTGTTAGTCTCTGCCTTTTAGGCACTGGGATTAAAGGCGTGTGCTACCACACCTTGAAGTCACAGAGGTTTACTTTAAGAATTTTAACTTTTAGTCTGCATATATTTTAACACTGTAAATCATTTAAAATTTTTCTTTGTCTTTGAATCTCTCTTTACTGTGTATCTCTCTTTTTCTGACCACAAGAGCCTTTAATTTACCAAGCAATATCAGTAGGACTAAAGCCGTGGCTTTGCGGGCTAGATGTAGCCCATTCCTTAGCTTTCCAGCCTCATGGCGGATATACAGGCTGCAGCCATGTTTATAGCCACACCTCTATGGCATTTCAAGGTCCCTGCCAGCCAGCGAGCTACAACAGACAACACTCAAATCCTCTCTCGGTAGCCGGCCCTCCTGCCTCAAACAGTCAGAGTTTGTCCTGGCAGGATGGCCCAGAAAGCCGGCATTTTTAAACGGCACATCTTTTTTCCTGCTATGGCTGAAAACCGAAAAGCATGTGTTCAGCTTTTCGTCAACACCATTTAAGTGTTTCGTGGCAGGACCTCTTAATGAGCTGCAGGCTTTGCAGCTAAAGCTGAGTCAGGAAGCCTCTCTTAAATGAGGCGCTTGCTTGCCTCTGGCAAGCAGAGTAGACCCAAGAAATTGCCATAAGAAACATGCTTTACTCTATTCTTTTCCAAGCTTTCTCAGGCTTTCTGTGGACTCAGTTAGCCACACGTCTGGGTGTCATTTGTAGTAATATGGAGCGGCAGCGGGGCTACATCCCCAATACCCCAGCCGCCTGTCCAGCTAGCTTTACCCGAAATAATTACACAGACACTGTATTCTTTTAATCTCTGCTTGGCCCTTAGCTCTAGCCCTTACTGGCTAATTCTGATATCCCAATCAACCCATCTCTAACAATCTGTAAGCACCGGTCTTACCGGGAAGATTCTAGTTCAGAGCTTCATCGCGTGCGTCTGCCCAGGAGCCTGGAGCATGGCGTCTGCTCTGGAGAGGAGAGCTGTCGAGTCTGAGCTCACTTCCTCTTCCTCCCAGCGTTTTGTTCTGTTTACTCCTCCCACCTATCTCCTAACCAATGAGAGCCAAGCAGTTTCTTTTTATTTAACCAATGACCTTCCTCCATCATCTGTGGAACCTGAAAGGGGAGGACTTGAGGGTAGATTTGACCAAAACATTTTGTATATATGTATGAAATTCTTAAATAATGAATAATGCTATATTTTAAAATACTTAAAACTGACATTTTCTCCACAGTATTTTAGACCATCTATTTTTCAACTGCTCTAAGAAGTTTTGTTTCTTAATTCAAAAGAAATGTTTATGTTTGTCTCTTCTTAATCATTGACGTGCCTTTTCAGCCCATTTTGAAAAGAATTGTATCAAAAACATTTATTATTTATACAATATTTCATGGTTTAAATAGGTATTGTTTATATGAAGATGCCAATACCATACAATGCACATTACTAAACACTACATATTAAAAAAAATCATACTGTAAAAAATTGTTCTATTTTAGTTTTAAAATTGCTTAAGATATATAATGTAGATAACTATCTGCCTGACAGCTTATTCTAAAAGATCCAATCCAATCACAGCCAGCTGACTCTGGACTTGTAAAGACTGTCTTTTTACTTTCTTTCTTTGTCTTTCCTGCTTTTTTTTCTTTCTTTTGTTACTGTGGGTTTAACTTTCTTGTTATTTCTAGGTTCCACAGAATTCTTATTTTTTTAATTCTACCCACTACTTTTTAAATACATGTTTTTATACTTTGTTCAACATTAAAAAGTTTACTGTAGTTTTGCAGTGGTGGTGGTGCAAGCCTTTAATCCCAGCACTCAGGAAACAGAGGCAGGAGGATCTCTGAGTTTGAGGCCAGCTTGATTTACAGATCGAGGTCCCGGACAGCTAAGGATGCATAGAAAAACCATGTCTTGAAAAACCAAAAGAAGAAGAAGAGGAAGAGGAAAAGAAGGAAGAGAGGAAGAAGTATACATATACAGACTGGTTTTTTTTTTTTGAGCATTTAAACCTCAGTGTGCAAACTATGGAGTTTCTTACACAGAGGGTTTAAATATCTGGCATTATGTGGCTATTGAGAGTCCATACTATTCTATCTTTGTTAGCGTTTACCTTTAGCTCTGTCTGAACCATGGTGAGATGAGCATTGGAAAGCAGTAAACTTCTGTAGGGAGGAGTTGCTGAGAGGAAGCGGTGCATGTGAACAAAACTGGACTCATATTCACAGTCAGGTTTGTGTGGCTGAGAAAACTGGCTCAAAGACAAGTTACAGGGAATCTTGCAAAAAATCATACAAAGTCCTAGTTCCTTTAAGGAATAATCAATTGGAAAAGATATGTCAAAATGGATTATAAATATAGCTGGTGTATAGGGAATTTCTGAAGGCTTAAGTGGATGCTATTGTGGGTTTAAAGGAAAAATGGGGATGCTTTGTTGTATGAGAGCAGAACCGTAATATCTTAGGGAAGAATAATTTGAGAAGAGATATTTCTGGTGCTCAATTTCCTTTCTATATGTCAATTAACCTTTATTAACTTAGAAAACATCACATTCTAATTTGATTGGCAGCATCAGAGCTGGCGCCAGGAAGAGGAGTGGAGAAGCCCTGCTGTAAAATCATGGTTTATTAATACATCATTAAGCACTTTAAATGGATTCCAATGGTGTACTTCTAAGGGAGGAAATAATTCAGTATTTGTTAGTTATGACAGAACAGAATTGAAATTTACATTATAAACCTTACGTTCAGAGTCCTAATGTGCCAGCAATTGGATTATGTTTCATGAAATTGTAGAGGGAGCCACCCGCCTCTTTACCAAATAGAGCCATAAATGCTAATGATTATATACTTTTATCCAGACAAAAACATATTATCATCGAGTAATATGATCTAAAATGTTTGAGCACACATAAAATAAGAATTGGATTTATTGGCACTGAGCACGTAAAATGATTTCATCTATTGGGATGTGGCTTTGGAGAAAACTGAGCGTAGATAACCGGATAACTGGAGTTGTAGGTGCATCTGGTGAGTGAGCCATCAGCGAGACCACAGCAATGTCAGACCACCATTGCGTTTTCCTCTGTGTGGGAGCAGAGTAAACAAAGCCAGGGAAAGTAGATGTTTTTATTAGACATTTGCACTTTTACTTTCAAATATCAGATTAAACAAGGGACACATCGACACGTGCCATTTATCTTCTGTGCTGAATTTAAAGATTTAGGAAACTTTAAAGAGTATTGTGAGTAGATGTGGGATATACAGATACATTATGGCCGTGCACACTGGTGTGAACGTAGCAGCTCAGAGGAAGGGGTCAGGTATCTTCCTCTACCGTTGACTACCCGATTCCCTTGGCCTTGACACAGAATCTCTCAATAACACTTTGGAAAGCCCACCAGGCGGAAAGTTCCAGGGGTCTCCTCTGTCTTCCTTCTCACAGGGAGGGGTGTAGGCGTGGGTGGGGTTTTCATGTGTGTTCTGGGTATCGGAACTCAGCTCCCCTTATGTCTTCAGCGAGAACTTGTCCCTACTGAACCATCTCTCCCTGCCACATACTCTGTTGTCATATGGGAATAATTTAAGAAAAATTAAGGTGGAAGATACTCGTTTATTTATCATCGCACAAAAGGCACAAAATTATTTCCTTCCTTGGAAATATTTGACTTTTCCAAATCTTAGGAAGTATTAAGCAGAGAAAAACTAGCAAATAGAACTTAGTAAATTTTCACAGTATTAATGATACATGTGTAATTTAATTTACAGAAGTGTTTTGAGTCTCCTGTTATTGTAACCTTTTATTGTCAATGTTTATCATTACACATTAATATTTTAGATGTTTGGCTCATGTGCCAAGAAGAAAGAATGACTACAACGTATTAGGACAGGCTGACCCTGTTGAATAAACCACTTTAAGGAAATTATTTTTTATCAACACACAAACAGGCAGATACATGCACAAGTACATCCATATACACAATAAAACATAAATAAATGTAACTTTAAAAGCTGAATAGCAATGGACACTCAACCTTTTATCATCTCCCTCTCTAAAGCAGGTCACAGATGAGAAATTGTGGTAAATTCCTGTGAAAACATCAACACACACAAGCAAGAGAAATAACTTGGAGGGGACAGAAGTCTGGGCTGTGTCTGCAGCAGGAGTAGGGTTGTCTTTGGTTTAAATTGTGTGAATGTCTTTCCACATGACCCCTACAGAAGCAACTGCAGCAAATGGCTGTTTCTATTGGGCTCTCAGGACTTTCACGAAAAAGTGATATGGAGGCTGTTTGTGAAACAGAACTGTGACACTAGGTATAAAGTCTTGTAACTACAATTTGTGGGAATTACATATGTGATTCCTTACATCGGGGTTTACATATGAAATGACACAACTCATACCTAAGAGAAAGAAAATGACATCAAGAAGAAGTCAGAGAACAACACAGTGTGTTGGTTTAAATTAAAAGCAAGAAAGGAGAGGCAGAGAGGACAAAAAATGCAAAGGTTGTTTTGCTGTTGTTGTTTTTGAGACAGAGATTGTCTGTGAAACCTTGGCTGTCCTAGAAATCATTCTGTAGATCAGGATGGCCTCAAACTCACAGAGATCCACCTGCCTCTGCCTCCTGAGTGCTTAAAGGGATTAAAGGCGTGCACCAACACCACCTATCTATATTGTGAACTAGGGTATATGTGTGCATATTAACATGGTTCTTCTGTTATCCTTAGGTATGCTATTGGGAAATCAAGTGAGGCTTGGTAGACAGAGAAATGAATGGCATCACAGTAAGAAACAGTTATGTTAATTGTGTATGAGTTTCTTTATTGTTCTACTTTTATTAGTTGTTTGAGAATTCCACACAAAATATTTTGATCATACTCACACCTCTTCCACCTGTCTCAGAGATGTCACCCTTCCTTACGTATCTACCATTTTATTTATTTATTTATTTATTTATTTATTTATTTATTTATTCTTTAACTCAGTCAAGGACAATTTGTATGTCTCAAATATTCTCTGATATGTGGTCCTCTACACTGGAGCATTCTCAGCTTAGCAGAGATGACAGTTTCAGGGAAAGTGACTCTTTCTCTCCCAGCATCTAGTTCCAGTATCTCCGCAGCTAGGGGCAGCACTTAATGTCCACCTCCCCTCTCAAGCTGAGATCTGGTCTAGCTCTGACTAAACAATGGCAGCATCAATAACACAAAAATGTGATCGTGAGAAGAAATTATACCTACTTATTCATTTACTTGCTTGAATGATTAAAAAGAAAGGGAATTTGAAGTGTTCTCAACATCAGGATTGGACATAAACATGTGTAGCACAAGTCACAAGCTCTGCTGAAAATAAAGGCCTTATTTCTACAGGACAGCAAGATTTGCCAAAAGGGTGAAAGATTATACCATATCATCTAGAGTAATGGCTCTCCTCCTTACCAGTGCTGTGACCCTTTAATACCCTTCCTCATGTTGCGGTGATCACCAACCATGAAAGTATTTTTGTTGCTACTTCATAAATGTAATTTTTAAGTTATGAATCATAACCTAAGTATTTTTGGAGATAGAGGTTTGCCAAAAGGGGTCATGAACTAATGGTTGAGAACACTTATCTAAAGAGAAAGATGCTATCGGATTGGAAGTCCAAGGAGATATTGGCATTACAGCAGCGAACGGAAAATGAAAGAAAACAAATGCTAAGAAGCTCCTATATCTTAGGCAGAATGAAACCACAGATTTATACAATACATGTGATAAGAAAACTCAGCAATGTGTGAAACATTAATTTTGGAAGTTTGAAATTGTACCTGTGCCAAGTGGACACAGTGTGTATTTATATCTCTAAAGAGTTTATCTACCGCAAGTGGAGTTGCATTTAGAGACAGCATGGCAGCTTTGATAAGCGTAGTTGGCATAACGAGAATCAATAAAGGTGAAAATGGGTGACAAGTAACTAACACGGCAGCTTCACATAGGTCAGCACACCCAAGATCACCACTTCCTCCTACAGTAAGGGATGACGCAATAGATATAGTTCAACACACCCAAGATCACCACTTCCTCCTACAGTAAGGGATGACGCAATAGATATAGTTCAGCACACCCAAGATCACCACTTCCTCCTACAGTAAGGGATGGCTGCAATAGATATAGTTCAACACACCCAAGATCACCACTTCCTCCTACAGGAAGGGATGACTGCAATAGATATAGTTCAGCACACCCAAGATCACCACTTCCTCCTACAGTAAGGAATGACTGCAATAGATATAGTTCAACACACCCAAGATCACCACTTCCTCCTACAGGAAGGGATGACGCAATAGATATAGTTCAGCACACCCAAGATCACCACTTCCTCCTACAGGAAGGGATGACTGCAATAGATATAGTTCAACACACCCAAGATCACCACTTCCTCCTACAGTAAGGGATGACTGCAATAGATATAGTTCAACACACCCAAGATCACCCATCACTAGTACAGTGGGTGACTACAATGAAAAAAAAAAAAACTCTCACCCTCAGAACCTACAGTCTGAATTTAAAGAATATTTACTGAGAGGTTTGTTAATACACACAAAGTTTAACTTAAACTATTATATTACTAGCTTAAAAAAAGTATGGTCTTTTATCTTTATCTTTGATCCAAATAGTAAAACATGCCTATTTCCTGTATTAACAAAAGTGTGTCACGTTGTGTAGGAACATGGGAATACAAAAGCACATCACAAAACAGCATGGGAAGTTCCTATTCAGGGCTGGAGAGGTAGCTCAGTGGAAAAGGGTACTCGACTCAAGGAGGTGGTCAGATAGAGAAGCACCCTTGCTATGCCGGTCAGATGACTGATCCCTGGTACTGATGTAAAATTTGAAGGAGAGAACCCACCCCACAAAGTTGTCCTCTTACAGCCAAACGTTTGCCTTAGTAAATGTGCCCACTCAAATGCCATGCACATACACACACACAAAAGAATAAATAAAAGTTACAAAAAAAGAAATTGAATCCTAACATGAAAATCCAAAACAAAACCAGCCAGCCATACCCTTGTTTGGAGCTGTATACAAGTCATGGTGATTTTGTTGTTGCTTATTGTTGCTTATTTTGTTTTTCTTATAGTTGGAAAAAAAACCTTTATTCATGTTTTACTGATGGTTCCTCATTAGCGAGTTCTGAATCCTTGCTCTGCATTACTGTCTATAAATAAACCATGAATACAACTGGGCAAGAAACATCTGTCTCACAGAAGATGCTCATCATTACTGGAAAAGGAGAAAATATGTGTAAATAATTAAAAAAAACTCTTGCTTTTTGTAAAGGTGAAATAAGTGCTCACTCTATCCCATATTTCAAGTCACATCTATAACTGTAGATTTTTACTTAATGTGATATTTTGTTATTTAAAATAACATACAATTTTGTCCAAAACTAACCTATGATATTGAAAAATTTATATTAAATACCAAAAACGAAATAGACCGATAATCATAAAACAATTAAGATTACTTAGAACCTTTGTGCAATTAGATTATATTTCCAAATTATTTTACAGTACAATTTAACCTGCTTATCACATTTAAACCTTCACCTCCATTTCTTGTGTTTTAGATATTTATGGCCAGGCTAACTATCACAGATCTTTGTAGAAGTGCGAATCTTTTAATAGAAAGGTTGATGAGAATCGTGTGTGTGCATACATCCACAGAGAGACTAGTGTTCTCATGCAAAATGCGGCAATGATTTGGACCTCAGCAGTGTCTGCAGAAATGCCAGTTTTATGTTTTAAGTCAGAGTGTTTGAGGCTGTGTGGATTCCTGGTCTTCACATATTCTACTGAAATTTCAAGAATTAGAATCTAGCTGGAAGAAGCGCTTCACTGGGGGTGGTAAGTTTCTCCTACAGTTTCCTGTTTTACTTTTTTCTTTCTGGTCTGTCATAATGAAAACATTACCCACTGCACATTCCTTCAGCCATATAGAGCACTGCTCAGCCACCTGCCCCCGCATGATGGCCTTCAATCTGAAAAACCTTAGACAAAATAAACATAAACCTGTGTTTTCTTAAGTTTATTC
The DNA here is from genome assembly GCF_037038515.1 of Microtus pennsylvanicus. NCBI lineage: Eukaryota > Metazoa > Chordata > Mammalia > Rodentia > Cricetidae > Microtus > Microtus pennsylvanicus. The sequence continues at coordinate 66,086,801 of NC_134585.1, forward strand.
TGTTCTTTTTGTGATTATAACATTATAAAAGTAACACATAATTGGCACAGACATGAAAGCCAAGACATAAAGTTGTCTTTATTTCCACGAGAACCATTTTAGACCTTCTGAGTGGAAGGAATTTGGAAGGATTTGGAAATTCAGCTGAAGAAAAATTAGAATGCTTCAATCACAGTTTAAAGGGTGATTCTTGTGGGAACCCAGAAGATCAGCAACAAAGATCAGGCTTCTGAGGCTTCACATGAGAAAAATGTTATATTGATATATAGAATGAGTCTGCCCAAAATTTTCTTTTATATTTTGTCAAATGTCTGAAATTTTAGTGATACTAAATTCATAGTATTGGACTAATTAATTTAATGAAGAAAAATTCAAGTTATTATCACATTCAGTATGTTGCATGGTTACTGCTGCTTGCTTTTGATGAAGGTCATAGTGGAAACATGTAACAGAAAGACAAGGAATTTATGTGTTTTGGGGGGGCAGGAAATTAGTGTGCTTCATGGGGCAGAGAAAGAGGTCTTTGTAGCTAAAGAGATTTCTACTTACTTACAGGAACTGAGTATTTTTTCACACTGCCAATAGGAAAAGACATTCAGGGAATTTCAAGAATTGAGACTCTACATGGAAAGCTTGACAGTGGCAAACAGAAAGTTTATTTGATATTCATTTGATAACAGTCAAAGATCCTCCAACAAGTGTTGCTCTGGGATTCTGGAGCCCAGGCACCTGGGATTCACTGCAGTGTGCCCCAAGGGGAACCTGGTTATTGCTCCAGCTGGCAACAGAACTCGGTATTGTCCGTTTGATCCTGACTTTGCAACTATACAGAATGGAAGAGTAAGGGAATAAGGAAGCTTCTCAAGAATCCAGAGAAAAACACTTGCTCTTAGGAGTTTATAACTGGGTCATAGTACCTGCTGGAAGCCTTTCAGATAAAGATCCAAGAAACTGTGAGCATGAAGTCTATGCTTCAGAGCCCATGCAGAGCCTAAAATCCTGGGGATGACAGGGGCGTGAGTTAAGGGATTTAAAAGCTACAAGTGCTTGGTGGAACCAGTTGAGTCAGATGCTTGCTCTTCAGGCGAACAGACTGTATTGATAGGGCTGTTGAGATCAGCTGATATCACTCTATGGCACACAGGCTGGGGCTATGGCTATGGGAGCTCCGTTTCCTGCTTGGTTTTCCTTCCCTCCCTTCCCAAGTTTCTTTACCTCCAATCTCCTTTCAGATGGGGATATTTACACTATGCTTTTACATATTGGAATTGTGTAATGTCCCTTCCCATGTTATAAGAACATACAACAAATATTACCTTTCGTGTTTGTGAAGACATGGATCTTAGACTTAGGACTAGTTTGTGGATTCTTAATCTTATGGGACCTTTGCAGATGGACTAAATACATTTTGTATTATGAGATGGCCATGGTCTTCTAAGACCAGTGGAAACCTGTTTTACCTTAATTGTGAAATGTCTCCACAGATCTTTGTTTTAAGTGCTTGGTCCCCAGCTGGTGCCACTATTTCAGTAGGTTCTGGAAACTTTGAGAATCAAGGCATAATTAGTGAAACAGGTCACTGTGAGCACATACATTCATGGGAGATTGTCATCCTCATCAACTCACTCCCTCACTCTCTGGGGTTCTGATGCTCAGTCTGCTGTGATACGAGCATCTTCATCCACACATTGACACTGCCATGAGCTGGGCTTCTCCCTGTCCCTCGCTGCCAAGATGGGCTAGAACTCTGTGACTCTGAGGTGAATAGACAGGTCTGTCTGCCCTTCAGGTGTTTCTGTCAGATGTGAAAGTAACAAAAACCCAAAAGCCACAGAAAAGTTTAATGTTGCATCAACATCATACTATATCGCAATAAAGATGGCAGTTGGTAATGTTTCTAAGCAGCTAAAATAAATATATCAGAATTCCTTTTCTCATGTCTCCCTGTTAGTAGCAACTTTGTAAACACACATATTAAGAGTAGCAGAAAGACCCTTCACCTTGGAAGAAGACAGACCCACAGTTCCTTTATCTTCTCTTCCTTCCTTTTAAGTTCCTTGACACCTGACCAAGTGCATATAGATTATCTTTGCAATAAAATGCCCTGTTTTTTCAGAATAACCTCACCACAAAATAGGACAGGAATTTCAGTGTATTCTCATAGTTTTAATCTAATGCTTCTGGGTTTCAGTCTGTTTGGGCTCATTCCCTTTTGGCTGCTTTCCCCATGAACTTCAAGCTACGGAATTAGAAATAGAAGTAACAGCTTTACACTCTGTTGAAATAGCTCCCTGTGAGCCAAGTGCCTATAGCAAATCCCTAAATGTATGTGACTGTGTACTGTGCATTGTAAATTGTATACTTATGCATACGTGTGTGTTTTTACGCTGGTTCTGGGAATTCTGTAGTCTATTCTCTAACAGGAGCTGCTTTAAATGCAACACAGATGCTGTCTCTAGTGATACAGAAAACATAGATAAGTGACAGCATGATATACCAAAAAGTTAATCGTATTATCGCCCATAGATATCTGTAATCAGGTACCTAAGATGACAAACGTGATATTGGCTATTGCTCTAACTTTGGAAGATTTGATTAAAATGAGAACGTGTTAGAAATTTTTGGAAATTTCTAACTATGCTGCGAGTATAGTTTTTAAATTCAGAACCCAAGATCTTCACAAAAGATTGGAAAACTCGCCGGGCGGTGGTGGTGCATGCCTTTAATCCCAGCACTTGGGAGGCAGAGGCAGGCGGATTTCTGTGAGTTTGGGACCAGCCTGGTCTATAAGAGCTAGTTCCAGGACAAGCTCCAAAACCACAGAGAAACCCTGTCTCGAAAAACCAAAAAAAAAAAAAAATTGAAAAACTTTCAACTACTCAGAAATCATTTCCTCCTAGAGTTTCAAGGTCAAGATTTCTTTTTTAAAAAAATAGATGAATTTCAGAAGTGATTTAATTGCAATGTGAATGGCATTTGCATTCTGCAGCATTGCTTCTTCATAGTTAGACTCTAGATAGAAAGTCCTAGGTTTCTCGCCTCAGTGGGCCTATGAGATTGGAATGGAGACATGGTGGTGCTGGGTATATAACTACAGATATAGTCAGAAAGTGTTAGAGACCCAGGTACTGCATCTTGGCCAATGGAAAAATGTTTCACACATTTGCTGAAATGGTGAGAGCCCTGGGCTTAAAGAAAAGTCAAGAACAGAGAGACTCTGTCCTCCAAGCCATGGCCAGATTTCTTCAGACCATCTGCTTTTCCAGACCTTTCAATGGATTTCAGTATTCCTTGATGCCCCCCCCAATGAGGCAACGAGTATTATAGTCAATAGGAAGTAATTCATAAATTGAAATATGGGCATGGTCTTGGTAAGCTAATTGTGATCACAGAATGCAAGGAAGTGATTATACTCGCAGCTAAAGAAACATATTCTTCACTCCTCTGAAGACTGTGAAGTTCAAGGTTAGAACACTAAAAGATTGATAGCTAGTTGATCACCCACATAATTTTAACTATATTTCTGTTACTAGGACAAAATACCCAAGAATATCAGTGTATAAGAATAAGAGCTTATCTTTTATTCATATTTTGGAGTTACCCATTTGTATTTTATTTATTTTTATTGCTATCTGCTGGTAACAGGCAATACATCACAGAGAGAGTGTGGGGCTCACAATCCTCACTTCATGGCTATAGCAAAAGTGAGAAAGTATGAGCCTAATAGACTGTGCTCTTTCCCGCCCTTTGCAGACGTGCATCCAATGATCTGTGGTATTCCATTGGGATATTTCATATCAGTAGTTTTAGGTCGAGGAATGGCGCCTTAAGCACAGGGGCATTGAAGGGAAAAACAAAATCCAAACAATAGAAGGTTCTCCTAAGCATCTTTGTGTGCTAGGACACAAACTTTTCATGAAGAGAAGGAAAGAAATATTTCTGAAAGTAGGCACCTCATCCCCATCAGTCTCCAAGAGACTTCTATGTATCCTAGAAGTTAGAGAACTAACTCACACCACTGAAATGCAAACCCTTTGCAATGGACTGTAGACTCCTAATGTGGTAAGGCCATGTGGCAGCACAGTTGTCGTGTTTCTTAGTGCACAGCAAAACTCAAAGTTTGCAGCGGACTTTGGCACTGGCTAGCTAATTATGTAGTCCTCACAATTGCATGAATGGGAAGCCAGCTATGTTTCACATGTAGTTTTCATTTATCATATGTGTTCTGGTATACCAAAGTCTAAAGATTGACTTCAGAAACACAACACTGGCCACGGAATTTACAGTTAGTCTGTATTCAAGGCTATTCCTAGATGGGTGTGTTTAGGTAGGGGAAATGTCTTTTCTGAGATTCTGTCATTGTATCCCTGTTGCTCTAATAATGTGCCTCACTTATATATGAAAATTACCCTTATTATTCCCATCAAATATTGTACTGGCTTGCAGTAGAATATCTTGCTTCACATATGAGTGTAGCTTACGGGACATTCCTCATGCAGTTTCTTGTTTTAGAGACAAGTTAGCACTTCCCACACCTCTACCATATGCGGTGATAAAAGGACATGATCACAAATGTACCTCTTGGATAATAAAAAGGGAACCATAAACAAAACCAGAAGAAGTGCACAGAACTCAGTAAATACACCTGGGTGTACTCTGCCAATATTCCAAATCCAAGGGTAAAGTAAAAACTGTACTTTACATGGGAGCCATCTCAGTGGCCAGGAGCAGTTACAAGGCTCAGGATTCTTCCCTCTGCATTTTTTCATTCTGCTTTATGACTGGTCCTTTAATTTTTTAACAGAAAACATCTCTGTTGGCAGTTGAGTATTTTTGTGGCTCTTCATGCTGTGTACCAATTTTCTCTGAATTGAAACAGTCCCTTGGGAAGAAAGCTAGCAAGACACAGGCAGCTCATGAAACTTACAAGAGTCAGGAAGCTCACAAAACTTACAAGGTTAAGGAAGTCTCCTGGGTGTATAAGTCATAAACAATTGATGGGCAGGAAGTGGTGCTATGGTGCAGTGACTGCTTTCAAGTCATGCGGGGGAATTCAGAGATGTATGCTTCCTGAGAAGCCTCTCACCTTGATGGGGCTCTACAGAAATGCAACTGCCTTGTCCATGCCTCAGTGAGTAACCCCTCACCCTTACTTATCCTTGTAAATAACAATTTACAGACCCTTCTTTGGGTAACTCCTGGTTCATCATCCTGTAAATAACCATTTTCTCATCCCTTTTCTAATCCTTCACCCATGTTGCTGTAAGGATTCCTGCGCTCAGCAATGGTCATGTAAGTAATTGCTTTGCTTAGCCAGGCCCTCATAATTAACCCTTTGCCTACAATCCAACAAGCACATCCTTACTCCTTACATCCTTACTGTACTCCTTTTTTTAATTTTTGAGACAGGGTTTCTCTGTAGTTTTTGGTGCCTGTCCTGGAACTAGCTCTTGTAGACCAGGCTGGCCTCAAACTCAGGGAGATCCGCCTGCCTCTGCATCCTGAGTGTTGAAATTAAAGGCATGTGCCACCACCGCCCAGCAAAAAAAGAGGGAAATTGAATGGGATAATAGGTAGATTAGTGTGAGCTTACTCACACTAATAATAATATTGAGTAATAATAGAGTGAATACTTGTGAGCTATTATTTACAGGTAATTTACATTGATATAGATCCTTGTATATTGATACAAGCTTAAATTATATTGAATATGATCCTACTTCTATCTACAATATTTGCACATAGGCAAAGTTATTTTGTCATATTGTATGCATGCATGCTTCTACATTTGCTTAAGATTTTTTTTGTATATTGATAGTTTTAGGATATATTTATCATATTCCACTGTACTTTCTACCTCTGATCAAGATACTTATAATTGTTTACATTTGTCCTCATTTGTTGCCCATTTGTTTAAAGATTGTTTTATATTCTAATATGAAGTCTTAGTCTTTAAGCTATATAGGTATTAAGAACTATAGATAAATAGTCAACCATGTTTGTCATATTTATATTTAGACTAATCAGGTTCTTTAGATACATGGAGCTTGTATTCTGCATAGATAGGTAATTTTCAAACACTTCAAGAGCTGTAGAATATGGCATTTAAATAACTTAGGGTCCTGTTGAATTGAGACATGATTGCTCCTGGCAGCACCAATATATTCCCGAGAGAATGTTGAACACTAAAGACACTCCACTTGGAGTTTGTCTTCTTAAAAAAAAAAAACTGGCCTTTGAGCAAGGAATTGCCCATGCATCGACTACTGGCTATATGTATGATGTCTGGACAGGATAAGCAGGATACAAGAAAAAAGACTGTCAAATATTGCCAAGATAGGTTTACATGGTTTTGAAAATTTTCCTGCCTATGAAAATGGTCAGTTACTCTAGGCCTTAGCCAAAGTTGGTTGCTCCAATGTTGCAAATGAGACATTGGGTGATTGCCCAGGTAGCCAGTTGTCTGTCATTTGCTGTGCATTTTGGAAGTTGCTTGATTGCATTCCTGCTTACTCAATGTGGTTGAAGACTAGATAGTCATAGTTATTTTCTTCTCATGACGTGGCCAAGTTATTTCTAATACAAGACTTAGACTTCTTAGGATAGAATAATTATTGAACATTTATCATATGTTTCTTGCTTGATATTATTTCTGCTGGTTGTAATTCTAATTTTTATACTTGATATTTTTTTCTTATTGTATATAGTTTTGTAATATGCTTAGAATTCTCTTATTTAACCAAAAGGGGAGGTACTGTAGGAAATCCTACAGTCAGTAGCCTTAAGATACCAGTCCTCCTGGGCATGACTTCTTATACTAGAAGTGCTGATGTAAAGTGCGTACTTGCTCTCCTCCAGCTGCTGGATTCGGTTACTTTCCCCCATCTGTGAGTCTACCCCTAAATAAGTAACCTTTTATTATACTCAATTCTGAGATAGTATGGGATTTCATTTTACCCTCCATCTTCACTAGTGCCTGGTTTCTTTTTAATCCTACAATGGTTTCCTCTTTCAAGGTATCTCTTTCTTTGCTCTGGCTCTCTGTCCCTTACCCAACTCTATCTTCCCAATCTCTCATGGTCTCCTCCCTTCTCCCCTTCACTCCTCCCACCTTTCTCCTCCCTACCATTATCTCCCTCCCTCCATAATGCCAATTTATTAAGGAGATCTTGTCTACTTCTTCTTCCTGAGAGGATCCATGCATGTTCCCCTTAGGATTCATAGGTACCACATACCAAAATTAAATCAAGAACAGATAAGCAATTTAAATAGACCTGTAACCCCCGAGGAAAAAGAATCAGTCATCAAAAGTCTCCCAACAAATAAAGATCCAGGGCCAGTTGATTTCATTGCAGAATTCTACCAGAATTTCAGAGAAGATCTAATACCAATACTCCTAAAATTGTTCCACACAACAGAAACAGAAAGGACACTGTGAAACTCTTTTTATGAGGTGGCAATTACCCTGATACACAAATCACATCATACAAAGATGCAACTGAGAAAGAGAATTATAGACCAATATCCGCCATGAACATAATCAGTAAAATACTGGCCAAGTAAATACAAGAACAGATTAGAAAAATTATCCACCATGGTTAAGTAGGCTTCAACCTAGAGATGTAGCAATGGTTCAACATAAAAAAGCATCAATGTAATCCATGTAAACAAACTGAAAGAAAAAACATAATCATCTCATTAGATGCCTAGAAAGCCTTTGACAGAATCCAACACTCCTTCATTATAAAGGTCTTGGAGGGGATCAGGGATGCACAGATCATACTTAAACATAATAAAGGCAATATAAAGCAAACCAAAAGCCATTATCAATCTAAACAGAGAGAAACTCAAAGCGATTCCACTAAAATCAGGAACAAGACAAGGCAGCTCACTCTCTCCATATCTATTTAACATAGTACTTAAACTTCTAGCTAGAACAGCAAATTTGGTTCTAAATAAGATAATATAGAAAACTCAAATGCTTTCTTTAAAAAAATACACTAATATTAGAATAGAAACCTATTTTTCTTTTATTAAAACAATGTAAATTCATCATATGAATTTACATTATATAAATATTAAGTGAAATTATGGACTTATTGTATGAAGACATTATATATAACTTTGTCTCTTGTGAAATTTAAAATTTAGATAGTTACACTTTTCATTTATGTTCAAATTTAAGGATAAACTTTGCTTTTCTGACATAATTCAGTTTTTACATTGTATTCTTTTCTTTGAATTATGTTATTTTTCCTCTCTGGAAATTCCTCAGTTGTCCTTGCCAAATGCCAGGCAGACCTGCAGCGCATGCTCTGCCTCTAAATGGTAAATAGAAATGATAAAACAGATGTACATTTAGTGGCACATTGGAAGATGCCTGGTGTTTTCAAATTTAAACACTTTGTGAAATTCAAAGAACATAGGTTCATATATGATTTCAAGGATAAGCTGTGCCTATTGTAGCGTATTATCTACTGAGTCATCACTAAGATCCTGGAAGTTTCAGCCATCCTTAGATATTCAGGTCTATGGTGGTGGATCATACCATCATTGTAAGACATGGCTGGGCTGTGGGAAGTGCAAGTAGTTTTCATCATTGAGACATGTCTATAAAATACATCCAACTCACGTGAAAATAATTACTCTATACTCCCTAGGAAGCAGAAAATACTTGTGAGTTTTCATATTTTTATTTCATCAAACATATAGCATCAAGTGAATACCTGTTGTGTGTTATTGCTTTCAGGGATGAACCCAAGCACTCACTGATGTTGTGCCATTGTTCCAACCTAACCCCTACCTTTCACTTGGAGGGTAGGCAGGGTTCAGAAACCTATGGTCAGAAGCTCTCTACTTGTCTGTGGTGAGCCAGGAAAGTGTTTCATATAATTACTTTGGGATTCTCAAATGGAAAGTTAGATTTTCATTTCCCACTGGCTTTTGGGTTTGTTTTAAATTATCATCTTATAGAGATGATCAATGGTAATTGGGTTGTACTAAAAATAGAAATGGATCAATATGCAAAGTGCATAGGGACAAGGAGATTTTTCATAATGAAGAAGTTCATATTCTACTCTCGCATGACTCTGCTTCTGGAGTCATAAAACACCCTTGAGCAATGTTCAGTTATTGTGAATGATCTCCCTATGTTTATGATAGAGAGTTTTGTATTGTGTTCACCCAAAGTAGTTTTCACAGAAGAAACTGACTAATTTCTACATCTGGGTTGTGTTCTTTTTCATACTTGTATACTTGGGTCATCATCTCCCAATTTTTCATATTCAGTAAATTGTATTATAAGCATTTTTTCTTGTAAATTTTCCTTTTTTATTTCCATGAAAAGAATGTGCCTGGTGGCCTAACATTCTAGATTTGTTCAGAGGTCACTGAGTCTATAAGCACTGGGCCAAAGAACGAGATGAACATGTTTTTAGTAGGGCATGAGGACAGCTGTAAATGAAGAGGATACTGGACATGTGAAGGATGCTCCCGTTGCTGTCACTCCTTGCTTTCCTGAAGACACCATTGACAGTGCAGTTTCCATGATAAATAATGAATAAAATATAAGACATGATACCCCTGTTGTGAAAGATCAAAATTGTCTGTGAAGCTTTCTCAATTAAAAAAATTCTCAGAATTATCTGTGTTTCATAAAGTATAATGGCAACAAAATTGGGTCTTGCTAAACCAGTGGGACTTGGCCCCTGTAGCCCTTTTCTCATGTGTCATTCATGGTAACGGCAGATCTTTCTTTAGACAGACGGCTCACCCTCTTACCTCACATGTAATGACGCATAACAATGTGCAATGGAACTCACACTTGCTGTCATTTTCCTGTGTTTAGTCCACATTGCTCTCTACTAGAGATACATTCTTCTGATAGTGAGCTTCTACATACATTCCTGGTTATTCACTGCTGACCCTTATATTCTTCCTTTTCTTTCTAATTCCTTACTTTCCATTCTGTGCTTCTAAGCTCTGTCTTTGCAGGATTTTCACAGGATGCATTTAATCCTCCCATGTGTTTATAATGCTGGAATTTTCTCATGAGAGACATTTTGCAGGCATTGCTCATGGCATGCCTCACATCAAGAAGTACCCACCTTTGCAAGGATAAGAAGGGTGTCCTTTGACAGGATGAATAGGCTGAAATCATATTCTCTCCACCCAGGGTCATAGAGAGTTTATGGTAACTGCACAATAAAATACTGAATACCCAGGGTGGTATGTGTGAGTGTGTATGTATGTAAGTATATGTGTAAGAATGGGTACATGGAAATGTGCGTGATGTGTCTATGAATGCAAGTGTGTGTGTAATGTGAGCATATGTGTGAGAGTATGTATATATGTAATAATATGTATGTATATGAAAGAGCCTGTGTGAGTATATATGTGTACACGTGAGTGTGTATTGTGAGTGTGTGTACATGTATGTATGTGTACATGAGTGTGTATGAGCATGTGTATGTGTGTGTAAAAGTGTTTGTTATGTGTGTGAGTAGTAATGTGTATGTGTGTGTATACATTTGTGTTGGTGAGTATGGCTGTGCATGTTTGTGTACAAGGAGTTAGGTCAGGGATCAATATACGTGCCTTTGTGAATCATGCCCCACATTGGTTTATGAGTAATGAAACTAAAGTTCCTCTAGACTGCCATCTCATCAGGCCCCAGGGATTATAGGACCTGACTTTTATATATGAGTGCCGAGGATCATGTAGGTACTCAAGCTTACATGGTGAACACTTTACATGTTGAACCATTTTCTGAGATCGAAAAATATTTAAGTTTATATATTTGTTTGTCTGTGTGTTTAAATGTACACCTTCAAGAATTTATGTGCACAATGTGCTTGCAAAGCATACAGAAATCAGAGGTTACCAGGTGCCTTGAAGCTAGAGTTGCAGACATTCGTGAGCCCTCCTATGCATGCCATGGAGGGTGTTCCCCATCCCTTCTCACTCCCATTCTTACTGCCCTTCCTCCCTTGTCAAAGCCCCTACCAATTCTCTCCACCATAGGTGCTTAGTTCTTCTGTATCTCTGCCTGGACCTCACCCTGACATGGTACCTTTTTGTTTGCCCAATTTTTGTGGTTATTTCATGTGATATGCTTACCTCTAAAGACAAATAAGAGGGACCAGGCAGCATTTGTCATTTGGGTCTGAGTCACATCAATTAGTACAGTAATTTTTAGTTCCACCCAGTTACCTGCAAATTTCATCATTTTGCTTTATTTTATGGCTCAATAGAATGAAGAACTGCAGGCAATTAAGGGCTGCTGAGAAAGGGAGGATCAATCTTCTACAGGAAGGAAGTCCCTGACAGGGTCCTTAATCCCCTGTAGTCGGTCCCAAACAGGCTCACTATTCAGGCAACGCTGAGTGGACTCAACAGAGCCTGTGTGAATATCAAAGGGAGATGGGGAGCACAATACAATTTGGAGGGAGGAAGGGTAGGGTAAAAATGATTTAATTGCAAAATTAATGCATGAAATTCTCAAAAAATAGACATTGAAAAGGAAACTTCTATGTAGATATATAGAAATTTTAGTCTTAGCAATGTCTTTATCTTTAAATTAAATTTCTTTCATGTCATTTCTGTATCATAGACTTAAGCCCGCCCCCCCCCAAATCCATGTATCAATGCCTCCCTTGGTGAACACTTATGTAGTCTACTTGGGTTTAGGAGAAGCTCATTTTTGCCTCATTTAAGAAAGAAACTTTGCAAACTTGGATTTTCCAACTCTGCATTTTTGGTTACTATTTTGTTTTTCCAAGGAAAAAAGATTTTTAACCACAAATAATGATCTTGAATTAATTTTGTACATCTCAGTGCTCACCACTCTTCCTGGGCGTAATTATAATTAAGTTCATTTTTTACATTTGCTTTGTAATTACAATAACAGTGTGGTGTTTATTTTTAGCTCAGTTTAGAGGACAGCTGAAGAGATGGTGCATACTGTAGGGCAATGACAGTTAAGACACAGAGGGTTAGTGTGTATTTTCCAGGTGGAGGTACACCTTAAGGAACCTTTCCCATATGGAAAGAAAGACAGAACAGATCTTCCTAAATGAGAACTCTGAAATCTAACATGTGTCTTACACAGCGCAGGGACTCATGATCCAGCCATTGCTGCTGGTGCTTCTACATTTCAACAGATCGTTTCCGGGGACAGGGTGTCCCCTCATGCTGTAGAACTCATGGGTAGTGAGGGAAGAATCCAGGAATTGTGTTTTCAGAAATGAATGTGTAACAAAATGTCCTGGTGTGGCTGTCCTCACTTCCTCTGCACCATGGATAGTGTGGCATCAGGATTCAGAAGTAATATGGCAATAGCTCTTTTGTCTTTCCCCAAGATGTAAGAGATAATAAAAGTCCAGAAGACGGACCCCAAGTTCAACCCTTGAGTGATTTGTTAGTCTGTGCCATTTGATAGTCAGAGGCTTTGTTTTCTCTGTTGACTTGAACACTTGCAATCTTTCATTTGCTTTATTATTTTTGCATGTATGTGTGTGGGGTTTTGCCTTCTTGTTTACATGTGAGTGAACACAGGCAGTTGCATTATCATTGTCCTTCTACCATCATGTTTCACCTCTGGCCAAATGTGGTCACTCTTACCTGGAGATACTGGTGTTTGCTGTTTAAGTTGTGAGCTTCATTTCATATCCATTTGTGGATTATTCCTCCCCATAAATATTTGAGGAGACTAGGAGAGTATAGACCAACAGTGGCTCATCATCTAACAAACACTGGATGACCAAGTAAATGATACCTGCTGTCCAGTTAGCATAGTACTAGGGCTTACTCACACCCCTTCTGGTGTTAATATGTAGAGAAAAGTTGCTTAGCTGGCTTAGACATGACAATGTATAAATCATTCTGAAATTATAACTTATTCTGCATTTTCTCTGTCTTGAAACTATTCCAGTGCTCTAAACTGAGAGATATAGAAGTCAAAATATCCCAAAAAGAGTGGCCAGAAATATTCTATGTAAACATTCTGACTTGACAGGATTGAGAAATTGAGAGAGTGTCTACCAGGCCACATGCCCAAGATTCAATCTTCATCACCCTCCAGAGGGCTCAGTGCTACCTATGATTCTGAAAAGGGAACTGAAATCTCTGTGGTTTACTCAGAACTGTGTGATGGAGGTCATAATGGTAAGACTCAAATTGCATTTGTATCTACATGATATTGTAGCAAAGCTACATTGCTGAAGAATTCAAACTACATATGCTATAGGAATGTCATGGTCGTGAACCCAGGGAAGCCAAAGGATGGTATCTCAAAGTGAGTTAAGCAGCACGGGTGTGGGGGCTGTGAGGATATAGTATATGAGAGAGTA